>NW_024090349.1:0-52588 GCF_014356525.2 Nilaparvata lugens
GTCTAGAACTTAGCTAAATCCCGAGCTCGGAAGCCGGCCCTAAATGATTAGAAGAATACTATAAGTGCTTGTGGCTGCGATCGAACAAACAATCATCGAGTAATTACACATTAATTAAAATTAACCTCCACGTGTATTCAAAACTGTAGTTGTTTGGGAGTATATTCTCATAAAGTAAATTCTATTCTTATAGGATTGACTAAACTTGAAATATAATATTCAGGCTAAGCATCAATATCCTATACTATTAAACGAGCAACTTCTGTTTATATGTTTGGATGTTTAAATGATTGTATTTCACCGGATCTCGAAAACGGCTCTAACGATTCTCACGAAATTCAGAACGTAGTAGGTTTATAATATAAAGATTCAATTGCACTAGGTCTCATCCCTGAGAAAACTAGCTGAAGGACATTAAAAGGATAATTATTATTCATCCATGGAAAAACAGCTGATAATAATTATTTCGTCGTCTGTTGGTGATGGAGGTGAGTGAGCGAGTTCGTGTGTGTGGGACTGTGTAAAAATGATGACTCAGCTGTTGAACTTTAGTAATCATTCAATCAGGTACTTAGTGCCGGTTGCAAAAAAGTTGGGTTATTTTCAATCCTGATTAATTCCAGTAGATCCATCTTTTTGAAATGGTCTTCTCTGATTTGGTTCGCGTGAAGTTAATCTAGATTGAAATTTAACTGGCTTTTGTGCAACTGGGCCTTTGTGAGAGAAATTTTTGCATTCCTCTGGGAATTAATCTCAATTTACTGTGATTAGATAGAACATTTCTGTATGAATGTTATTATAATTTCTTCTTTCGTAATAAATTCTTTATGCTTTTGTACTCCAGAGCGAAGCTCGGTCCCTGATATTTAATATGATAAACATAACCTATTTTTGAAGTACTTCTATAATATTCTGAAATTAGATAATAGCAGATTATTCAGCCCAGGAGGTTAATATGAATGGTAATATAAGAAATATTACAGTATAATAATTTTATTAGCAACCATTCTAATTTATCATCTTGAAATTGTCCTAGATAAATTGACAAACAAATAAAAAGGAATGTATAAATACAAATAAAAAGAGAAGTTATTTTTTTAATTTAAAAATGATTTTTGTGTATTTTGAATTGTAAATTGAGTGTGTAATTGATGAATGTTAAGTGACACATAACCTAGCTACATTTGGACTGTTGTATAAATTAGAATTGGAACCGTTTGGGCTTATAAGCCTGTGGTACTTTTCTGTAAGTTGTGTGATTCTGATTAAATAAATAAATGTTTATTATAATATACTGATTTTATATTTCCTGAATGAAGGGTATCTTGGACTATGCTATTATGGTAACTCCTAAATCTAAGAGGATAATAGAGGAAATAGAGAAATTGGACAAAGGGTATACAGCATTGTTGGCACCTTCCTAGATTTAACAAAAGCATTTGACTCTGTAGATCACAGCATATTATTAAAAAAACTAGAAACTTATGGAATTTGTGGAAAAGAGCTCAACTGGATGGAATCATATTTGGTGGGTCGAAGTCAATATGTAAATATAAAGTATTATGATAAAAATAAAGTAAGTGATATTAAATCTAGTTTAAGGTACATGAACTACTCTGTTCCACAGGGATCTGTTTTGGGGCCATTTTTGTTCCTTTGCTATTTGGGGGGATTACCAAAATATGCGAAAGATGTAATTGAAAGTACTAAATTTTGTATGTACGCTGATGACATTAGTTTAAGCATATTCGACAAAGATTTGGATATAATCGAAGAAAAATGTAATGACACAATATTGCTTTTAAAAAACGTTTTAAGTAAAATGAACCTTTTATTAAATAATGATAAAACAAAATTTGTACATTTCACCTGTAGAAATCCCAAAAGAAAAAGTACACTGAAGCTAAATAACCTAAATAACATAAAATTCATCACTTACCTTCCTACTAAAATTAATCATGAAAAAGATATTACAAGGTTTAAAAACAAACTGAAAAAGTATATCGTGGGATTAGAATTATAGTCCAGGCGCTGGCTTACATTGAGCATACATGAGAGAGGCAGAGAATTTGACTTCGGATTATTGTTAGGGGGTCTTTAGTGTATATGAAACTCGATGTCGTCACGTCCCAGGGTGGCAGACAGCTTGGGGGGGAGGGGGGTAAGTTGTAAAAAACGCGCGCTTATAAAATCGCCTGTCCTGCAGTTACTATTCATAGTACAGCTTTTAATTTTTTCTCAAAATTATGTACACATGACTGGCTTTCAATGTGGTCCTGTACATTTTTGCGATAAACCGCATAGTTTTTCCGTAAAAAAATAAAATATCTCGAAAAATGTATTTTTTTATTATGGACTTTTTGTTATTTCTCGAATATCCAAGTCATTAGCCGACTTAGAGGAAAATGCTTCCAATAAACGTTTTAGGCAGTTTCTTCCCGAATCCAATGATATATATAGTATGGGGGTTACGATCATAGATGCGGCGGTGGGAGGGGGATAAGTAACACTGTTACGCTGCGGCGCAGTCCTCCCTCATGATTAATGCGCGTAATGACCTGATCGCTCCTACTAGTCTATGCATTCAAATTATGTATTTCAGGAACGCTATCTTATGTATTTTCGGTCGCTGAACACGATTTTTCAACTCTCAAGCCTCAATAATTGATAATTCTCATCATAGTATACAAATTATGGTCAAATTACAAACTTCATCTCATTATCATTATTTATGATTACATTGTAATGATAAACCATCATGTTTCTTGTTAGGAATAAAGAAGTTACTATGCAACGAAGTGACTAGCAGAGAATAGAAGAGAGTGGAGGGCTGCTGCCATATAGAAGGACCTGCTTACGAGCAGAAAACTACAGACAGATTATGATATACTTTAATTTAGAGTGATAAACCATGTCATGTCAACAAATCAGATATTTTGATCAAGTTGATTAAAATTTCTAGTTAATCGTGGGATCAAAAGAACTATGAAGAAGTTGTTTCATGAGAACTATGAAGAGAGCCCTGAATGTGTATTACATACAATACATACATACAATGCCCCTTGTGGCATCCATGGCGCCTTTTCACTTTCATATAATATCGTTTGTTAACTATGATTTATTTTTTATTCCCATTTTTCTGTTTCAAATTATCCACATAGATGTTTTTCTATTATTGTATATTATTTATCTTTATACATATATTTTTTCTCGTATCTCTTTTTCTGCATTTTTATAATATTTTATATTATTTATATATTTTTAGCTGTTATCTGTTTTTCTATGTTATTTTTATGTAATTATCAGCTGTGCTAATAGTAAAGTTGTGTTTCTTTTCTGGCTCAAAATTTTGCAAAATTTCTCAAAAATTTCTAATTTGTAGAGATTTGAGTGGAATATTTTTGTATTTAATCAGTTTTTAAATATCAAAATTCAAAATTTTCAGTTTTGTCATTAGTTTTGAAGTGGAAATTGGACTTTTTGAAGTGAAAGTGAAATATTAACCTTATTCTTTTTTGAAACTTTCATTTGTAAAAATTTGGGAGAAGACAGTTTTGGGCTATGCCTGTTGTCTTCTCCCAATCATATTATATTTATTATAATTATGATCTGTAATTGCCAATGAAATATATAAATAAAATTGGTGTTGTACCGTTGGAAGTAGAATAAATAAATAAATCAGCTGGATGATCCCACACACATGCACTCGTTCACTCACTTCCATTACTGTATCGACAAACGACAAAATTTCCAGCTGTTTTTCAAGGACGTATTTATCCTTCTAATGTCATTCAGCGAGTTATCCCAGGGTTGAGACCTAGTGCAATCGAATTTTTATATCTTAAACCTACTTTGTTCCAAATTTCGTGAGAATCGTTTTCGAGATCCGGTCACATACAGATATATAAAAATCTAAACATATAAACAGAAATTGCTCGTTTAATAGTATAGGATTGATTGATTGATTGAGTACTTTATTTATGTAGATTATAATATATACTGGCTTATACACTTATATACAATAGCTTACAATACAGCAAAATTATAGATGAATTTACATAATATAGACTAAGAAAATAATTATTGAACTATATATGATATGAAAAAGCAATTTGTAATATAATAACTATAGATAATAATTATATTGTTATGCATCTACATAAATTGGCGGAGCTTTGGACATATCAATGTCCATTCTTCGGAAAGAATATTAAAAATATCCTCCCCACTAACTCTCTACCAAAAGGATAGGTTAGGTATAGTAATAATAAATTAGGTTAGGTAAATAATTAATTAATATTGGCATTTGAATTTGTCGCAGGTCAATCGTCAGCCAATCAGCCACTGGCCTCAGCATCTAGGCCACGCCTCTTCGCCCCACCACCGAGTGCACTCGTCAGCTGATGAGATCAGTTCGCTGAACCATTCGCCGTCGATCAGCTCGTCGGACGAGTCCTACAGTCGCACCACTGATGCATCTCCCTCTCCTTCACCCCCACCTCCGCATATTAGGAGTAGGGGCAGAGGGGGAATACCCCCCACCACCGCCGAGCATTGGTTGTTTCCCTCCGATATACAGGTGAGTTCAATGCCCGCCCTTGGTTCTATGTGGTGTCATGTTAGAAAGTTAATGAAATTCGAGAAATTATGAAAGTGTAAGGCTCAACTGGTATTTCGCGGCGTTAATTATTAATTAAAAAAATCAAAATAACTGATCCAATGAAATGGGTTCAGATCCCGTCCTATTCAATAATACAATTCTCTTTAAACTGCCCGAACTGCGACAGGAAAACTGTATTATAAAACAAGAGCAAAATCGATCCCCTTTACCAGAACAGCCGGACTTTACTCACAGTCCTAACGAACGAGCTCACACACCACACACTCACCAAAAGAAAAATTTTGGGTATTAAATATAACTCAGTCAATGCCAAACATGGAAGCCATTTCAAATACATATTTTTATCAGTCGCACAAGCGGTACGTTTGTTATTAAAAACAAAAAGAGAAGCTACATTAATTTTGACAACAAATGAAATAAACAATCTTTTTGTCGATGACAAAAATCGTTCAAAGACAAAAACACTGTTCATTAAACTTTTCTAAATTAAAACTCTAAAATCCTGATCAATATGAGATAAATATATGATTCATATAATATAATATATGTCCCATATGACCAGGTGACAACACTTAGGCGACTCAGGTGGAGAAGAGACTGGACTCTAGTGGAGAGCATGTGTTTCCAAATGGTGACACTCAGACCAGTCGACTCTAGTCTCCGCGACTATCACCATTTGGAAACACATGCTCTCCACTAGAGTCCAGTCTCTTCTCCACCTGAGTCGCCTAAGTGTCAGTTGAGCCTAAGTTTTATTTATGATTGACATGTTTGCAGTACCTAGTTGTTCGAACTCACTGCCGGCGCACAAGTTTTTCTTTGTCGGTAGTGCCATTTTGTAAGTTAGAATAATTATTTTATCAATCTGTATTATAAAAATAAATGAATTTGAATTCGAAACACATTATTCTAATCTATCAAATTCAAGTTTTATTTATTCAAATTCACAATCAAATTACTAATGTAATATATGTATTTGGCATCCAGGTGAATCCATGCTCGTCGCCAGAACTCTCTCCGCTCGCCTCACACGATCAGCTGGCAGTGGCTCTCTCACTCCAACAACAACGCAACATCCAGAACAACAACAACAACCCAGTGACCGGTGACGTCACAGCAGCTATGACGTCATCGCGCAGCTTTTCGCCAGCCAAAAACGGTGCGGGAAGCAGCGGCAACAACAATAATAGCAGCAGTAAAGGTGGAATTTTTTATTATATCACTATATTATATGTTTTATTATTTCCATGACATAATTTTATTATTATTAAACGAAAATCCAAATTAAATGCTGTAAATCACCCCGGAGACTTCTGCTACTATAAATATTGACAACAGGGTAAACAGCTAGATGGAAATTCGATAGATATTGTAAGATAGCAGTAAATTCATAAATATACTAGAAAGTGAATTTCCACTTAATAATTTCCGAAATAATAAACACAGAAAAAGAGCCATAGAGGCATGGCTAAACTTGAATTATTTCCAATCGTTGACTTTTATACAATAATCAACTTCATATTATAAATTATATTTTCGAACACTTGATACGCTAGATTCAAGTTTATATTATTACATCCCTGATTAAGCTGATTTACGACTCACACTGGCGCACAAGGAATCTTCCTTTTGCCGGTGTTTTTGCCTCACCTACTGTACTTATGCATGTGATCATAAATTGAATCTTCATTATTTTTAAAACTATTATTTATAATATGAAGGATATCATTTCGTTATTATATCTAATTAAATAAATGTATGTATCTTGGTTTAAGTGCAGTAGCATATACTTATATTTTTTTTTGTAAAGCTTTTTTGTATTTTGTTTTTGGCAAATAAAATTCATTCATTCATTCAAAAAAGGATGATGAGACGCCTTTACCAATTATGTAAGGAGGGAAAAGAACTAATGATAACAAAAGAGAATAGAAATACTAGAACTTTATTTAATTGGTACCTTTCGGTTTACATGCTTGAAAAATTATAAATATGAATTTTTCTCTATTCCAAAAAGATAAAATATATATACAAACACAATATTAAAATTGAATTTAATGGGGAAAACAACTCGCTGCTGCTTAAGATGATTCTATTTTTGTGGTTATGAAAATTAAGAACAATGATCTTATCCAGTAGTCACCTATACCTTTGAATATGGCTTCCCCCTTTGGCATCCACTGGTTTAATCTCGACTTTACAGTTAGTATTTTAAAAGAACAAAAATTAACTGAACCAATGAATAGGCTCAGAACCCGTCTCCCTTAATAATACAATTATTTTTAAACTGTCCGATCTGTGACAGAATAACTGTATTTATAAAACGGAATCTAGCCTTCTTCACTGGATCAGCCGGACTTAACTCACAGTCCTAACGAACGAGCTCTCCCCCAAAAGCTAAATTTGGGTATTAATATAAACTCAGTAATAATAATAATAATAATAATATCGAGTGACCTGGCTGGCTCAGGTCTGGTGTCAGAGTTTTCAGGTCGCAACTGATCAATTTCAGGGCCTCTGGCATGACCTAACGACTGCTTTTTCAGGCAGCCGGGACCGACGGCTTAACGTGTCAATGCCAAACATGAAAGTCATTTCAAGTGCGTATTTTCATCTGTCGCACAGGTTTGTATTAGAAACAAAGAGAAGCTACGTTAATATTGACAACACATAAAATGAGCAATCTTTCTGTTGATGACAAAGATTGTTCAAAGACAAAAATACTGTTCATTGAACTTTTAATTTAAAAACTCTAAAATCCTGATCAATATGAGATAAATATATGATTCATATGTATTTCCCATATCAATACCTAGGTCCCGGCTGCCCAAAAAGCAGTCGTTAGGTGATGTGAGAGGCCCTGAAATGATCAGTTGCGACCTGAAAACTCTGACACCAGACCTGAGCCAGCCAGGTCACTTGATATTATTATTATTATTATCAATACCCACTATTACTTCAGGCCCCACAACTAATTAATGACGTCATAACATGTAGATTGATCTTTCCTAGATCGTAGTAGTTTAAACTAGCTTATCAATGTAACTTTTGTTACTGTATCAATTTTTTATTGGATGGAATACTACATAAATTTCAGATTAAAGACATTTGTATTTTATTAAATATATATTTTATTGAAATAAAAACACTTTATTCCACAAATGCAATAATTTATCCATACTTTCAGCTTGATAGACATAGGCCTACTCGATTCAGTGATAGAGCTACTGTATTGATAAATTTATCTCAACCAAAAATACTTAATAATAACCTGTATCAGAATCGAAGGAGAGGTAAATCAAAGATAAACCAAATTAGATGTAACTCTTTTTTAGGAAAGAGGCTCCTACAAACTTGAACACAATAAATCTGTGGTACAAAGAAACCCATCAGGAGAATGTTTTTCAGTTAGGTAAAACCTTTAATATTAGGATGTTATGGACAGTTCCAACACTTGGCTTTTACTTTTTAATTTATTAGTTTAAAAGTTCTTTCACACACTTTATTTACGTTGTTCTTCCACACTCTAATTACACTGTTATTTCACATTTTATTTACACTGTTCATTTTCATTTTATTTTCACACTTCAATTAAATTTTCCACTCACACTTTATTTACACTGTTCTTCCACACTTGATCACCATATCAGATGTGATAACAAGCATTAGCGCTCTTATTTCGCTTGCTTACCGCCAGTAGATCATGGATCTACATGTGATGACGTCATAGTTTATGACGTCATAGTTTAGAGATCAGTTGTGGGGCCTGAAGCAATACCTACTATTACTTCAGGCCCCACAACTAATTAATGACGTCATAACATGTAGATTGATTCTTCCTAGATCGTAGTAGTTTCTACTAGCTTATCAATGTAACTTTTGTTACTGTATCGATTTTTATTGGATGGAATACTATCTAAATTTCAAATTAAAGACACTTGTATTTTAATAAATAGAAATTTTATTGAAATAAAAACACTTTATTCCACAAATGCAATAATTTATCTATATTTTCAGATTGATAGACATAGGCCTACTCGATTCAGTGATAGAGCTATTGATAAATTCATCTCAACCAAAAATACTTGATAATAGCCTGTATCAGAGTCGAAGGAGAGGTAAATCAAAGATAAACCAAATTAGATGTAACTCTTTTTTAGGAAAGAGGCTCCTACAAACTTGAACACAATAAATCTGTGGTACAAAGAAACCCATCAGGAGAATGTTTTTCAGTTAGGTAAAACCTTTAATATTAGGATGCTATGGACAGTTCCAACACTTGGCTTTTACTTTTTAATTTATTAGTTTAAAAGTTCTTTCACACACTTTATTTACGTTGTTCTTCCACACTCTAATTACACTGTTATTTCACATTTTATTTACACTGTTCATTTTCATTTTATTTTCACACTTCAATTAAATTTTCCACTCACACTTTATTTACACTGTTCTTCCACACTTGATCACCATATCAGATGTGATAACAAGCATTAGTGCTCTTATTTCGCTTGCTTACCGCCAGTAGATCATGGATCTACATGTGATGACGTCATAGTTTATGACGTCATAGTTTAGAGATCAGTTGTGGGGCCTGAAGTCAATACCTACTATTACTTAGTAAGTTACTTACTAAGTATTACTTAGTAATAGTAGGTATTGCTGAAGTAAAAGTAGGTATTGCCCATATGACCAGGTGACAATATGCTTATGCAATCATAGGCCAAGGTCGATAATAATTTTTCGCCCCACTTGGATGTAATGAGCTGGTTTACGTGCGTCATATGGAGGCCGAAAGTGATTGTTTTCTGACCAGGCCGGTAAAATTTTTACGGCCCTAGGGCTGTAAAATAACCTTGAAGTCAGCTGATTCTGATTTGATGTGAACGTGTTTACAAAATAGTTTATGAAACGGAATCAGTTTATGCTTCTAGAATTGAATAAAGTTTTTGCAATAAGATACTATAATTTTATTCCGATGAATGGAATACAAATGAGATATTATAAACTATTCAAATTCAATTTTCAGAGTATAATAGAATCTAACCTCAAACCTCCTAGTTACAGCGTTTATCACGGAACATGGTGGATAAACGGAATCATTTTATGCTTCTAGAATTCAATAAAGTATTCTGCAATAATATACTATCATTTTATTTGGATGAATAAAATACAGATAAGATATATATATATTATAAACTATTCAAATAATTCGATTTTCAGAGTAGGATAGAACTTCTAACCTAAACTTCCGTTGACATTCAGATTGGCCAAATTTCAAGTGTGCTAAAACACCTTATCAAAAACTTTTCATTATTTGTGTTTATCATTCAATAATTAAAACATTTATAATAATATCATCTTATTGTCATTTGAAAGAATAAAAAGTATAAACTCAACCTCTTACATAATCTTTTAGACAAATCATAATAAAAAATAAAAATACTTGGACAATTTCTTGATATTCAGATTACCTCAGATTTGCTAGAGCTATGACCTTCCACTTTTGCTTTCGGAAGTGCTTATAATAGACAATTATTCTCATATGTATATTGTTTATTTTTCTGTGTGGCGAAAAATAACGTTCTCACCATGGGCAAAAATGTTTTTCCGGCTCTCAATCTTTTCTAGTCCTCGGCCTACGGCCTCGGACTTGAAAACCGATTTCGAGCCAGAAAAGTCTCATTTTCGGCCCTAGGTGCGAAATATACTATTACACTTGATATGTTGAATACTAATAGACTCAGGTAAGTAGTGGAGCCACTGACATGCCTCTTTCCCAGCAGCATGAACTTGTGTCAGCCCTCCATGATATGAGTGTTGTGGACACTTAGATATCAGGTGATTCATTGATTGAATTTGTCCACATTGGCACAGAGGATCAGAGGTGTATCCCCATGCGTCCGTTGTAAAAATACATAGAAGTGAATTGGTGACAACACACGATGTACGTGCGTACCAAGTAACGGAAGTCGTAACGGACGGTGATTTTTGAACTGCGCAGAAATGCTACAACGCACGTCGAGACATGCAAAAGTTATTGCTTCGTCTGGTTCCATTGCGTAAAGCCAACTGACGATGATGCATTGGCGTCGGCCGCAAAAAGTAAGTTGCACTATGTGCGCTCGTGTGGCCCTAACCTTAGGCCACACCAATCTCTATCTCTCAGCTGGAAATTCAATGAGCACTACTATTCAAAAATTATTTGTCAGCCCGGGAATGTTGTAAAGGTTAGCAGCATTCCTGACTGGCAATTAGGAGGTACCGGGTTCGTTTCCCGGGCCGCCACATCTGATACAGTATCAACACAATATGGTACACTATCAACACCATATGATACAGTATCATCTCAACTCGATACACAACACTATGATTCGATAAATTCGCTATCTGCTTTGCTTTGTGGAATGCTAGACAAGGATAGCAACACCATAATTTGTTACAAAAATCTATATTTATTCTACAAACAATGGGATATATTATGCTATATTTTATCTACGAGATTGATATTATTTGAATCTATTTGCAAAATTTGGAGTTCTAAATCATTCCCGTTTTTGCGGTTTGCAATCCACAAGTTGACATGTTTTGATGCAAATAAAACGAACACACACAACCCTACTCTCTCTTATTATATAGATAATCATATTGTATTTGATTGAGTGAATTAATTAGCGATTTGTTGAACATGTTCAGGCAGCGGTCGCAGTAGTGGAGGCGCGAGGACCCGCGGCGGTGCAGCCAGTCAGGGCGGTTCGTCGGCGGGCAGTCGGCGCTCGTCCGACAACCATAAGGTGCGGAAAGGTGGCAACAATGCCGACTCGGAAAGGAAGAGTGGCAACGGTGGAGGTGATTCTTCCATAGCCGTGCAGACGGGGGACTCCACCAGCTATGCCAGCCTCGACCACATCAACAGGCACCAACAGGTTGGGCAACCTCACCAACACCAACACAGCTAAGCATTAATCAATTCAAGTGGGAGCATCTCAATCTAAAAGCCGCAAAGCAAGGGGCTCCGCCTCATAGTACAATTTAACAACTTCTATTAAAATTGAAGGTCGCTAAGCAAAGGCTCGCTACGCTCGCCTTTGCAGGGTTCCGCCCGATTATAAATTTAACAGCTTCTATTAAAATTAAATGTCGCTCCGCCCGTTAGTAAACTTTACATGGTTGCACAAAAACCGGTTAAATTATAACCGTGATTAATTTCACCAAAATCAATCATTTAAGGTTTTTTTGAAAAGACATCTTCTTTGATTGGTCCCAAATTATAACCGTGATTAATTTCACGAGAACCAATCAGAGAAGGTTTTATTGAAAAGACGGCTTCCCTGATTGGTCCTCGTGAAATTAATCACCTTAACGTGGACCTCACTATAGCACTGTTTTGTTTATTTTGATGTGAGGTAGTACCACCCTGACAAAGTTTGTTGATCTATTTCTGAACTGTATTAAATACATTTTATGTATTTATAAATAGTTATTTGTATATCTAGAGTGAAAAGTACGACTTTTTCTCCCTGTGGGAAAAAGTTTGAAGCCCGAGGCGAAGCCGAGGGCAGCAATTTTCCTGAGGGAGAAAAAGTATTTTTCGCTCGTGATGTACACAACATTTTTCCTCCATCTACATTTTTTTATAGAAACTGCAAATAAAATCATTCTAATAACTTACGTATTGGTGACAATGATTCCTAACAACATAACCTAAATCCAAAACCTAAAAACCGGTTGTCTGATTGGTACTGCCGATTGCGCTATCTATCGGCAAAAGTTGTAACAATTATATCAGCTGGGCAGCTACCAAAAATGGCTGACTCCAGATCACGCGGTTCAGATTTGAATTGCAGATCAAAAATATTTGTTGGCTGGTATTATGAATAGAATAAAATATTTTAAAAATTGTATACATTTTTATCGTCTACTAATATTAAGAATATAATAATTATCATACAAACATATATTTCATGAGTTGATAAAATTTCTGGTTGTGGTATTGAATTCAGTTGACTCAATGACAGACTCCTCTATTATGCTTTCTCATCTGAGCTTAGACCTTCTCACCTATTACAATGTAAGTTTCAAAATAGAGATGCTCCCCATGTTATTTAAATGGAGTCACTTTTACTCCCTAGGGAGTTTTTCTGTTTTTTACTACCGAGAGCGATAAAGTGACACTTTAGTATTAGGTTTCAGGGAGTAAAGTAAGTACTTTAGACAGTAGGTGGAGGAAAATACATTTTTTGTATTTATAAAAATAAATGTTATGTTTACAGCCGTGTGGTAGTTGTGGCCTTACGCCGGCCGGTCGCAGTACTAATGCAAATCAGCTGTCAGCTGTTTCAACAGCTGTTGGAGTAACAGAATCAGCTGATCAGCACAGGTGTTGCACTCTGGCGGCCGAAAGCCAAACCAACACCACTACCAACACAACCACCACCACAACGTCGACTTCGAGCGGACATCGACGGTCAAAAGTCGATAGTCGATCTAGAGTCGATAGTCGATCGAAAGTCGATAGTAGCAGTCAGACGGAGGCGAGCAAGAAGCAGCAGATTGCAGCTGAGGCAGAGGAGGAAGAGGATGATGAAGAGGAAGAGGGGGGGTGGGACCGAATTTGAGCGCCAAATTCGAAAAATTTTGGGCAGTTCAAGGGTCAAACAACAGCAGCAGCCACAGACCAGGTAAACAAAAAACTTCTAAACTAGTAGTTCTGTGAACAGTAGACCTCACGCAGTATTCTCATCCACAAGTACCTGATTGAAACTATAGACCTTATGGAATTACAGCAATAGACTGGCTTCTCCACACATCTGTGTAATCACTTGTCAGCTGATTTATGATGAATAATATTCTATAGTCTGATTTTTACTCTAATATTGGCGTATGAAGGAGGCGCCTTTTTCCTTTTATATTATCCTTGAAATGCAAAATTTCAAAAAACCTTGTATATACGTCGACGCGCAATTAAAAAAGGAACATACCTGTCAAATTTCATGAAAATCTATTATTGCGTCTCGCCGTAAATGCGCAACATATAAACATTAAACATTAAGAGAAATGCCAAACCGTCGACTTGAATCTTAAACCTCACTTCGCTCAGTCAATTATTTTCGGCAACTCTGCAGTCCTATCATTTCCTCACACTGATTAGTCATTGCAATCAGACATAAGCAACTATGTGAAGTATTGTGACTAAACGTGTCTGATCATGTCTTGTCTTGTCTTGACTAGCTGGTGTGTGCCTATAGCCTTACTGAGTGCAAAGCATCTGTGGCGGACCTACCTGGGACAAACCACACTGGTTTTTAGTAGGCCTAGAAATATAACTAACTAAATACTTGATCTAAAATATATTAAACTTCAAGGGCCGTTTGCACAGTGAAGGCTTAAACTGAATTCAATCAGCTGTTGGCTTAAACTCAAAATGAATCACATTATAACAAATGATACTTGATATAGATTTAATCCAGTTAAAGATGAAATTTAGTTTAAACTAGCACTGTGCAAAACGGGACTTAGTATATATTTTCGTGGCGAATAAAATATGATTGATTATTATTTTACACAAGAATTGACAGTTGATATTACATCAGACATCCCGGTGGTATAGAAGGCAGTGGCATGGCAGAGAATCGTCAACGCTGTGGTCTCACATTTTCCACTGACATTATAACTGGATATCACTGTACATAAAATGACAGTCAGAAAATTTTAATTTTATGTGAATGTGATGTGAAATAATATATTTTGTTAGGCTCATGCTAGTTTATTCATCTTTTTTATTATTTATTTTATCCCGTTTGCACAGTCAAAGATTAAACTGAATTTAATCAGCTGGTGGCTTAAACTCAAAATGAACCACATCATAACGAATGAGACTTGATATGGATTTAATCACTACCTCCGTAAACAAAGCCGTAGTGCATTCGTGTGACGTCAGCACAGGTAGGTCTCCTACACCAATAAGAATTCATTCATATCAGCTGATCTATATTAACTAGTGTTTTTATTGGTGTAGGAGCCCTAGCTGTGCTGACTTCACACGAATGCACTACGGCCTTGTTTACGGAGGTAGTGATTTAATCCAGTTTGAAATGAAATTTAGTTTAAACTGTCACTGTGTGAACGGCACTAAAATGTATAATTTTGTTATTTTAGTTTATTCGTTTTTCATTTATTTAGGCCCATGTTAGTTTATTCATTTTTTAAAATTTATTTCATCTCATTAAAGGTATAATTTTGTTATTTTAGTTAATTGGTTTATCATTTATTTTATATGATTTTAATTTCAATTGCAAAGGTTTGTTACGGCGTCTGGTATGGACACAGTTAGGGCAAAGGCGCTGCTACAGGAGCGCGCTCTCGGTCTGCTGGAGGACGAAAATGGAACTACTAGTAGGCCGCTGTTGAGCAGGTAAGAGCAGTACAGTGACATGGTGGCTAAGTGAAGGATTCTGACTTTGCATTGCAACTGGTGGCGGCTAACTCTATACTAATGCTAACCTCGTTCTTCTACTGATTACTAATAAAAACCATCTATTATTTAGCTAATTCTAGAGTGATATCCAAAGTTTGAGCTTTGGTTGGAAGGGAAGGGGTTAGAACTATTGAGAACAGATAATATAAGAAGATATTCCATGGTTTATGTTGCAAATTTCTTCTCTGATTACTGTCTATTATTAGTGTGTTGTTGGGAGTGTAAGAGTGTAAGAAGGACACAGTATGAGAGACTACCAGCGTCACATAGCTTCACCAAAAACAACTACTAGGACTATCGGCTTCAGTTAACACTCACATTTGCAACATAGACACCCTATACACTGTCTATTATTAGTGTGTTGTTGGGAGTGTAAGAGTGTAAGAAGGGCACAGTATGAGAGACTACCAGCGTCACATAGCTTCACCAAAAACAACTACTAGGACTATCGGCTTCAGTTAACACTCACATTTGCAACATAGACACCCTATACACTGTCTATTATTAGTGTGTTGTTGGGAGTGTAAGAGTGTAAGAAGGCACAGTATGAGAGACTACCAGCGTCACATAGCTTCACCAAAAACAACTACTAGGACTATCGGCTTCAGTTAACACTCACATTTGCAACATAGACACCCTATACACTGTCTATTATTAGTGTGTTGTTGGGAGTGTAAGAGTGTAAGAAGGGCACAGTATGAGAGACTACCAGCGTCACATAGCTTCACCAAAAACAACTACTAGGACTATCGGCTTCAGTTAACACTCACATTTGCAACATAGACACCCTATACACTGTCTATATTAGTGTGTTGTTGGGAGTGTAAGAGTGTAAGAAGGGCACAGTATGAGAGACTACCAGCGTCACATAGCTTCACCAAAAACAACTACTAGGACTATCGGCTTCAGTTAACACTCACATTTGCAACATAACGGTCCTTTATCATGGCATATCACCACAATATGATACAGTATCATCTCAACTTGATACACAACACCATAATTAGATACAAAACTTGCATACTTTGAATGAGTCTACAAACCATGGCATATCTTCCTGTGCTATCTTTTCTCTAGGCTATTACTAAATGAAATATTCGGAGAAATTTGTTTTTGCTGTCTTATTTTTTCTTTTGTAAGAATTCCTGTGATTGGTTGTTTGTTCAGGTTGGAACCAGATGAAAGCGAAGAAGGAGAAGAAGATGAAGAAGAGAGAGAGGCCAACAAATTGTTTGAGGAGGAGGAGAAGAGGATAGCTAAGGAAGTCGCAAGACAGGTTGGTTATAAGTTTCTTTCTCTATGTGCCGGTTGCACAACAGCCGGTTAAATTTTAACCTTGTTTAATTCCACGAGAACTGTTCAACAGTGAACCACGAGAACAATTTTGACCGTGATTAATTCCATGTGACCAACCAGAGAGCCGTCTTCTCAAAAACGCCTTCTCTGATTGGTTCTCGTGAAATTAATCACGGTTAAAATTTAACCGGCTGTTGTGCAACCGGGTCTATTAGTCTGGCCACGAACGTTAGGGTATGCTTGATACACATGTCGTCATACATTTATTTATTTATTTATCTATTTATTTACATACAAAAGCTCACAGAATAGAATTCAAAATAGGCCTATAACCATCCTCGGTTAATTAAGAATCTACATGCAAAATAACAAGTTAATCAGTTGAGTAGTTGAGACGTGATGATGCGTCATTCATTCGTGTAAATTTCCTATCCCCTACGTGTATAAGACAGTTTTTTACTTTCCTTGCCCTATTACCATAGGTAAGGAAAGTATTGCTTTCCGAAAAAAATTAAGGTACCCTAATTTCAAGTTTTCTATACGTTTCAAGGTCCCCTGAGTCCAAAAACATGATTTTTGGGTGTTGGTCTGTGTGTGTGTGTGTGTGTGTGTGTTGTGTGTGTGTGTGTGTGTGTGTGTGTATGTCTGTGAACACGATAACTCCATTCCTAATTAACCGATTGACTTGAAATTTTAAACTTAAGGTCCTTAGACCATGAGGATCCAACAATAAGAAATTCAATAAAATTGGCGGATAAAATGGCGGATAATTACTAAAAAACCATGTTTTTCACAGTTTTCTCGAAAACGGCTCTAACGGTTTTCTTCAAATTTATACCATGGATAGCTATTCAATACCCTATCAACTGAAATGAGTCTCATTTCTGGGAAAATTTCAGGTGCTCCGTTATATTCTTGAGAAAAATGGCGGATAATGACTAAAAAGCCATGTTATTCTTGGTTTTCTCGAAAACGGCTCCAACGATTTTCTTCAAATTTATACCATGGATAGCTATTTATAACCCCTATCAACTGACACGAGTCTCATTTCTGGGAAAATTTCAGGAGCTCCGTAATATTATTGAGAAAAATGGCGGATAATTACTAAAAAAACATGTTTTTCATGATTCTCTCAAAAATAACTTGACCTATTCTTTTCAAATTCATATCCTGTATAGTAATTTATCAGCTCTATCAACTGGCATGAGTCTTCTTTCTGGGAAACTAACGGGGGGTCCACCCCATCCTTGAGAAATAAACTTAGTAACCTCCTTCTTGTGCATGAAATAGGTAGGTAGCGCAGTTCATAAAAAGAACACATAGTCGAGTTATTTCATCTGTAGAACAGCTGTTTCGACGACTTTAAAAAAATGACGACTAAAAAAATCATCAAATTTCACAGTCTACACAAAGGAAAAAGTACTCTGAAAACAATTATATATACACATATACAGAAGTCTGATCATAGTTTCAAATATGAGCAAGGAAAGTTGTGTGAGTGTACCACACCAGATTTTTCCTTTATTATAGTATAGATTATTTTATTTGTCTTTGTGAAATGAAAACACATTCTATTATTGTTTGTGTCGGCAGGAGGCAGAAGTGAAACGGCTGTTGAAAGAAAGCTCTCGAAGTCTGGGCGTTGATTCAGAGTGGAGTGAAGAAGATGTGTGTGATGTGGAAGAAGAAGAGGAGGAGGAGGAGGAAGTGGAAGAGGAGGAAGCTGCTAGTGAACCGCTGTTAGCTGGAAAAGGAGGAGGAGGTGAGTGATTGATTGAGTACTTTATTTATGTAGATTACAATATATACTGGCTTATACACTTATATACAATAGCTTACAA
The DNA here is from genome assembly GCF_014356525.2 of Nilaparvata lugens. Lineage (NCBI taxonomy): Eukaryota > Metazoa > Arthropoda > Insecta > Hemiptera > Delphacidae > Nilaparvata > Nilaparvata lugens. The sequence continues at coordinate 18,230 of NW_024090349.1, forward strand.
TACAGCAACATTATAGATGAATTTACATAATATAGACTAAGAAAATAATTATTGAACTGTATATGATATGAAAAAGCAATTTGTAATATAATAACTATAATTATATTGTAATGCATCTACATAAATTGGTGGAGCTTTGGACATATTAATGTCCATTCTTCGGAAAGAATATTAAAAATATCCTCCCCACTAACTCTCTACCAATAAAGGTGAGAGAGTTTTATATAGATTACTATCATGTTAGATACATATAGAGGGTGTCTGATAAGTCACTCCCTATATTTATACAGCTATAATTTATTTAATTATGAACCAATTTTGTTAGAGCCACATGTGTTAGATAGAGCACTCCTTGAGGTTGTGTTTAACACCAAATTTCATTTCTTCCAGTTTAAAAATGCCCCCTCTCTTGACTGTGGAAGAACGAGCCGAAATAGCAGCTCGTTATGTGGTCTGAGGATCTGTGGTGCAAGTACAAAGATGGTGGAGGGCTGAACGAGGGATCCATGCAACACTGGATGCAAAAACTGTTGAAAATTTCCATTTCAAATTACTAACAACAGGGAGTGTCGCAGATGCAAGACGATCAGGAAGACCATCAACGTCAAGGACAGCAGAGAATGTTGACAGATTTCGTGAGATGTTCATGAGGAGACCTAAGAAATCACTGCATCAAGGATCTCGTGAAAGTGGTCTTTCACGTTACTCTGTTGCAACGATTCTTAAGAAATATCTCAGTGTTTTTGCATCCAGTGCTGCATGGATCTCTCGTTCAGTCCTCCACCACCTTTGTATACGCACCACAGATCCCCAGAACTCATAACAAGCTGCTATTTTGGCTCGTTCTTCCACAGTCAAGAGAGGGGGCATTTTTAAACTGAAACAAATGAGAATTGGTGTTAAACACAACCTCAAGGAGTGTTCTATCTAACACATGTGGTTCTAACAAAATTGGTTCATAATTGAATAAATTATAGCTGTATGAATTTAGGGAGTGACTTATCAGACACCCTCTATATGTATCTAACATGATAGTAATCTATATAAAACTCTCTCACCTTTATTGGTAGAGAGTTAGTGGGGAGGATATTTTTAATATTCTTTCCGAAGAATGGACATTGATTTGTCCAAAGCTCCGCCAATTTATGTACAAGCATAACAATATAATTATAGTTATTATATTACAAATTGCTTTTTCATATCATATACAGTTCAATAATTATTTTCTTAGTCTATATTATGTAAATTCATCTATAATTTTGCTGTATTGTAAGCTATTGTATATAAGTGTATAAGTGTTAAACACAACCTCAAGGTTGAACCTACATGGTTAGACGTAAAGGTGCGTACAGACTTTCGCTCTGCTCCGCAACCGAACGTCACTCGAGCAGAGCGATTGATGATCGACCGGGGAGCAAGAGTGGAACGCGAGAAGAGCTAACATCTCCCGTAACGTTTATGATCGGTGCGCGATTGCAGAGCGGGGGCGGAGCGACTGCGGAGCGATGGAGGAACGAGGGCGGAGCGATGCAGAAACGAGGGCGGAGCGGGTTGGAGGCGCGTATATCTGTACGCAGCTTATCATTAAAACTGGAATTTGGAAATCGCTTCTCGAATCTTGGCTTTCAATTCTTCCGTTGTTGCAGAATTGAAAGTCAAGATTCGAGAAGCGATTTTAAATTCCAGTTGTAATATTATGTCAAACCATGGCCAATGTGATGGAGAGACTACAGGAATGTTTGCGTAGGAAAGGAATACACCTGCAAGATGTCATCTTCAAAAAATAAATATTACGGTATTATTTATTTTATATTGGCATTATTTTTACTAGTGAATGATATGAAAAACTTTATTTAAAGATTTGTTTTTCTTGAAATTATTCAACTTTAAAAATTTCCCGTTTCTCTGAAACAACCTTTACAATATCATTGTGAATTATGGATGATTGATTGATTGATTGATTGAGTACTTTATTTATGTAGATTACAATATATACTGGCTTATACACTTATATACAATAGCTTACAATACAGCAACATTATAGATGAATTTACATAATATAGACTAAGAAAATAATTATTGAAAGTATATATGAAAAAGTAATTTGTAATATAATAACTATGGATAATTATATTGTTATGCATCTACATAAATTGGCGGAGCTTTGGACATATCAATGTCCATTCTTCAGAAAGAATATTAAAAATATCCTCCCCACTAACTCTCTACCAAAAATGGTGAATGATTGGAAAAGGAAGAACAGGCTTTAAGCCCAAAACTGTTCCTTTCCCAAATTTGGATAGAAATTGTCCAGAAATAGGTTATGGAAATGAGATGCAATTTGGGTTTAGTTTAATATAATATTGTGTTGTATCTTCATAGGTAAGAATGAGGAGGAGGAGGAGGAGGAGGCAAGTGATGAGGAGGAGGAGGAGGGGGTAGAGGATAGTACAGGATATACAACGGATGACCCAGCTCTCGAGAATATATCCATGATACATGAGGCCGGCCTCACGGATGCTGAAGGTAAGTGTCAGTTCGGAAGTCACCTATAGAATAGAGAAAAGATAGCATAAGTAGATATCCCATGGTTTGTAGAATTAATTCAAAGTTTGCAAGTTTTGTTTCAAATTTTGGTGTTGTGTATCAAGTGGAGATGATACTGTATAATGTTTTAGTGATACTGTATTATTTGTGGTGATACTATATCATGTTGTGTTAATAATGTATGTGTGTTGATGTGATATCTTACAGGGTTTATGTTGCAAATGTGAGTGTTAACTGAAGCCGATAGTCCTAGTAGTTGTTTTTGGTGAAGCTATGTGACGCTGGTAGTCTCTCATACTGTGCCCTTCTTACACTCTTACACTCCCAACAACACACTAATAATAGACAGTAATCGGAGAAGAAATTTTCAACATAAACGACCTATACAATGGGATATTTTCTAATTCTATCTCAACTCTATGGCTGTAGTGAGGTACACGTTATAATAGCAGTGGAGAAAGATGGAAGAACAACTTTGCCGATGCCTGCCTTCTATTGAGGATAGCTGATACCAGTAAATATCTGATGTTGCAAATTTTTTGTCCGATTACTGTCTATTATTAGTGTGTTGTTGGGAGTGTAAGAAGGGCACAGTATGAGAGACTACCAGCGTCACATAGCTTCACCAAAAACAACTACTAGGACTATCGGCTTCAGTTAACACTCACATTTGCAACATAGACACCCTATACACTGTCTATTATTAGTGTGTTGTTGGGAGTGTAAGAGTGTAAGAAGGGCACAGTATGAGAGACTACCAGCGTCACATAGCTTCACCAAAAACAACTACTAGGACTATCGGCTTCAGTTAACACTCACATTTGCAACATAACGGTCCTTTACCATGGCATATCACCACTATATAGTACAGTGTCAACACAATATGATACAGTATCATCTCAACTTGATACACAACACCATAATTTGATACAAAACTTTCAAATTTTGAGTGAATTCTACAAACAATGGGATATCTTCTTGTTCTATCTTTTTTCTATGGTATCACTGGTATCACAACAATATGATACAGTATCATGTCAACTTGATACACACCATAATTTGATACACAACACCACAATATAATACAGTATCATGTCAACTTGATACACAACACCATAATTTGATACAGAACTTTCAAACGTTGAATGAATTCTACAAACTATGGTATATCTTCTCTATGGACACCATTTCTTGATTGTGTACGTTCTGATTCCATTACAGGTGCGCTGAGCGATGTGAACTCGGCGTTCGAAGCGGGGCTGATGGGTGGCGTGAGGAGGGGCTGTGGTGAAGGAGGAGGAGGAGGAGATGATGATAATACGTCTCTCTCCTCGCGGGCCTCGTCGCGGGTGTTTGGCGACTCGGACGCCATGATGAGTCTGGATTCGCTCAGTGCCCTCTATGACAGCGACAACTATGACAACTGCTGCTATGCTGACGATCTCAGGTAGCTGGCAAACTAAATATCAGACAATACTATAGTGAGGTCCACGTTATAATGGCAGTGTTTGATTAGCAATGGTATTGCTATCCTTGTCCATCATTCAATAAAGCGGATAGCGCTATCTCTTTCTCGCTTTGCTCTGTTGCCAGATTGTCTTTCAACAATGTAGAATTAATCATCAATTAACAAATTATTTCATCTTAATCATTAAGATTCATTATGGAGTTATTGGAAATTAATTGATAATTTTAAACGAGAATGAACAGTTAATATTACATCAATAAACCTGTATCAGCTACCGTCTATAGAAGGCATTGACAAGATTCAAGATTCGTTTTATTAACCATCAGGCTACAATTGTAGCATTAGGCAAGTCATAATATAAACATTTTAAAAGTAGACAGAATTGGATAGAAAATCATACATCATAAAGCATATTTATATCACATTCAAGTTGTGTATAGTAAGGTTCACGTTATAAAGGCAGTGTTTAATTGACCGAGCGAAGTGAGGTCTAAGATTCAAGTCGACGGTTTGGCATTTCTCTTAATGTTTAAATGTTTGAATGTTTAAATGTTGCGCATTTACGGCGAAACGCGGTAATAGATTTTCATGAAATTTGACAGGTATGTTCCTTTTTAAATTGCGCGTCGACGTATATACAAGGTTTTTGGAAATTTTGCATTTCAAGGATAATATAAAAGGAAAAAGGAGCCTCCTTCATACGCCAATATTACCGTAAAAATCAGACTATAGAATTATTCATCATAAATCAGCTGACAAGTGATTACACAGATGTGTGGAGAAGCCAGTCTATTGCTGTATTTCCATAAGGTCTATAGTTTCAATTAGGTACTTGTGGATGAGAATACTGCGTGAGGTCTACTGTTCACAGAACTACTAGTTAGCAATGGTATCCTTGTCCATCATTCAACAAAGCGGATAGCGCTATCTCTTTCTCGCTTTGCTCTGCTGCCAGATTGTCTTTCAACAATGTAGAATTAATCAGTTCCCCCTGGGGTTGGAGAACTCACTCAAGAACTGTTGTATTGTAATCTTCGAAACCCGCCACTTTCAATTGTACAGAGTTGTTGGAAATTATGGAAACAGCTGAATATTTGTTTTACAAGAATAACTTGACAGTAAGTTTTATTGGGATCCTATTTGAAATTCATTCATTCATTCATTCATTTATTTATTGTACAAAATATTACAATCATAATATAATTTTCCTACAGTTACGTTGAAAAGTGGCCATTGCTGCACTGATTACAGAATGCAAAAAATCACTTTTTCCTCCATCTACATTTTTTTATAGAAACTGCAAATTAAATCATTCTAATAACTTACGTATTGGTGACAATGTTTCCTAACAACATAACCTAAAAACTAAAACCTAAAAACCGGTCGTCTGATAGGCACTGCTGATTGCGCTATCTATCGGCCAAAGTTGTAACAATCATATCAGCTGAGCTACCAAAAATGGCTGACTCCAGATCACGTGGTTCAGATTTGAATTGCAGAATGCAGATCAAAAATATTTGTTGGCTGGTATTTTGAATAGAATAAAATATTTTAAAAATTGTATAAATTTTTATCGTCTACCAATATTAAGAATATAATATCATACAAACATATATTTCATGAGTTGATCAAATTTCTGGTTGTGGTATTGAATTCAGTTGACTCAATGACAGACACCTCTATTACGCTTTCTCATCTGAGCTTAGACCTTCTAACCTATTACCATGTAAGTTTTTTAAATAGAGATGCTTCCCATGTTATTTAAATGGAGTCACTTTTACTCCCTAGGGAGTTTTTCTGTTTTTTACTACCTAGAGCGAAAAAGTGACACTTTAGTATTATGTTTCAGGGAGTAAAGTAAGTACTTTAGACAGTAGGTGGAGGAAAAATGTTGTGTACATCACGAGCGAAAAATACTTTTTCTCCCTCAGGAAAATTGTTGCCCTCGGCTTTGCCTCGGGCTTCAAACTTTTTCCCTCAGGGAGAAAAAGTCGTACTTTTCACTCTAGATATACAAATAACTATTCCGCTCTAGTGCGGGAAAAATTTTTCTGCACTCCAGATTTGCAACATGGCAACGCAAAATACTTAGTAGGTTATATGGAGCAACAGTGCAGCAAAATCAAAATGAAGTTGGTAACAGTGACTGCTGTGGCTGCTATAGTGAGCAGAGGTGCAACGAAGCACAACACGCTAATTATTATTCATTATATATTATAACCAAGGACAACGAGGACTTTAGGATTTTAGGATTAAGGTTTTTATCAATAATAAAATTACACAGAAAAACATTTGATGGATTTCAGGCAATTTTACCCATAATTACCCACTTTTCATATTCAATGGTAACTGTAGGAAAAACTTAATGTGAAATACGTGCGCAAAGTTCCTCTGCTGCACTCAAGAAACCATTCCGCCCTCGCCTACAGCTCGGGCGTAAACGTTTCTTTCGGTGCAGCAAACTGACACTTTGCGCACTAGTTGCACAAATAACTATTACAAGAATAACTTGACAGTAAGTTTTATTGGGATCCTATTTGAAATTCATTCATTCATTCATTCATTCATTCATTCATTTATTGTACAAAATATTACAATCATAATATAATTTATGACATTGGAGGAAAAACTAGGCTGAGCCTGTACTATTTCTCTCCAAAAATTTTGATAAATTTAAAATTGAAATGAAAAATTAGTCAGAGTTTATTCACTGTAGCTTCAAATACACCGTCGTTCAACCCTCTTATGATTGAGATATAGTGACGTCCACGTTATAATGGCACTCGAGAAACATAGGAGAACAAAATTGCCGATCCTCTGTCTTGTCAATGCCTTCTATAGACGGTAGCTGATACAGGTTATATTGATGTAATATTAACGATTAATTGTCGTTTAAAATAGTCAATCATATTTCATTAAGCAAGAAATTATATTTTTCAATAATTTCACAATGAATTTTCATAATTAAGATGAAATATTTTTTCAATTAATGATCAATTCTCATTGTTAAAAGACAATCTGGCAAGAGAGCAAAGCGAGAAAGACATAGCGCTATCCACTTTGTTGAATGATAGACAAGGAAAGCAATACCATTGCTAATCAAACACTGCCATTATAACATGGACCTGACTATAGAACTTTAAAATTATCTACTAACTTAGATACACAGGAAAAAGCGTTGGAATATTATTGGACATTTATCCTTCTTTCCTACCTTATCCTTAAAATTAGATTTTGACTGATGTTTTTCTAGTTATTGACGAAAATATCAAAAATGTTTATATCTCGATAACTAAGGTCTGATATAAGAAAATTTTACTTGTCATTTTTACTTTCCTTGCCCTATTACCATAGGTAAGGAAAGTATTGCTTTCCGAAAAAAATTAAGGTACCCCAATTTCTAAATTTCTATACGTTTCAAGGTCCCCTGAGTCCGAAAAAGTGGTTTTTGGGTATTGGTCTGTATGTGTGTGTGTGTATGAGTGTATGTGCGTCTGTGTACACGATATCTCATCTCCCAATTAACGGAATGAATTGAAATTTGGAACTTAAGGTCCTTATGATATAAGTATCCGACACGAACAATTTCGATCAAATGCAATTCAAGATGGTGGCTAAAATGGCGAGAATGTTGTCAAAAACAGGGTTTTTCGTTATTTTCTCGCACTCGGCTCCAACGATTTTGATCAAATTCATACCTAAGATAGTCATCGATAAGCTCTATCAACTGTCACAAGTCCCATATCTGTAAAAATTTCAGGAGCTCCGCCCCATCAATGCAGATAGATTCTCAATTATCAGGCTTCAGATACAATTGAAACAAAAAAAATCAAGTGGAGTAGATTGAACATGTAAATCTCTACAATTAATGTTGCAGTAACATTTTCACCTAAAATTGGAAATAAGCTTTAAATTCGAGAAAATGTAATTATTCAATGGCAAATTATTGTTGATTCTATTAAATCATTCACTATGAAGAGATAGCAGACCTCATGTGTGTCTCCAGCGTTATTGCCCTGTCACCAGCTGGCTCAAATCTTTGAATAGTAGTTTTGAGATGCGCGGGAACACTAGCGTCAGGTGATGAATTTTCATAACGGCAAGGAAGTTGTGTGAGTGCGCCACACCAGATTTTTCTAGTTATTGACGAAAATATAAAAAATGTTTATATCTCGATAACTAAGGTCTGATATAAGAAAATTTTACTCGTCATTTTTGTTGAAAATTTTCATGTTGAATCTAAGGTCATGTGACAGTATGTTTGTTTAATATGTGACAGTTTTCATTGTTTTAGATTTGTTTCAATACATCTATCAGTTACCAACATTTATATTCTCAATATTTATTTACTAATGATTGCTTAATAAATTTTATTTGAACAGGTATTACGGCCAAGAAACCACACCGGACATCACAAATCTGGCTGACATCCGAACCATGTCGGAGAGCATCACGAGGAACTTTGGTCAGCCCAGGAGTGAGACAGATAGTGATGTCTGAAAGCTCTAGAACAAGCTATAGTGAGGTCCACGTTATAATGGCAGTATTCGATTAACATTGGCGTTGCTATCCTTGCCTATCATTCCACAAAACAGATAGCAAATATATCAAATCATAGTGTTGGGTATCAAGTTGAGATGATACTGTATCATATTGTATTGATACTGTATCTTGTGTGATGATACTGTATCATATTGGTTACACTGTATCCACCTCTGCAAATTTGCCAGATAGTTTTTTGATACTAGAAGTATAAAATTGAATTAATCCCAATCATGAAACTTTGTTATTAACTCATTGAAAAATATATTTCCTGCGATTAAAATATAATTGAAAGAATTAGACGTTGATATTGTCAATACCACTATATCGATGAAAATATCAATCGAATAAGAATAAGACGTTGATATTGTCAATACCACTATATCGTTGACAATATCAACGATAAGAAGAAGACGTTGATATTGTCAATACCACTATATCGATGAAAATATCACTGATAAGAATAAGACGTTGATATTGTCAATACCACTATATCGATAAAAATATCAACGATAAGAATAAGACGTTGATATTGTCAATACCACTATATCGATGACAATATCAACGATAAGAATAAGACGTTGATATTGTCAATACCACTATATCGTTGACAATATCAACGATAAGAATAAGACGTTGATATTGTCAATACCACTATATCGTTGACAATATCAACGATAAGAAGAAGACGTTGATATTGTCAATACCACTATATCGATGACGATATCAACGATAAGAATAAGACGTTGATATTGTCAATACCACTATATCGTTGACAATATCAACAATAAGAATAAGACGTTGATATTGTCAATACCACTATATCGTTGACAATATCAACGATAAGAATAAGACATTGATTTTGTCAATACCACTATATCGTTGACAATATCAACGATAAGAAGAAGACATTGATATTGTCAATACCACTATATCGTTGACAATATCAACGATAAGAATAAGACGTTGATATTGTCAATACCACTATATCGTTGACAATATCAACGATAAGAATAAGACGTTGATATTGTCAATACCACTATATCGTTGACGATATCTACTTCAATTATCGAGAAATACCAAAACATCTCACCATCGAATAAAATATAATTGATTATTTGAACCAAAAAAGCACAATTGATATTACATCTGATATACCGGTATCAGCTATCCTCTATAGAAGGCAGAGAATCGGCAACACTGTCTCCTATCTTTCTCCACTGCCATTATAACGTGGACTTCTTTATTCAGTGGTTAGACTGACCATGAAAGGATTTCTAAAGTGAGTAGAACAAGTTTATCGTCTACAACAGTTGCTAAAGGAGTACCTACTTTCTAGAGATCACTTTTTTAGAGCATCTAGAGCAGTTGTCTAGAGTGGCTAGACTAGTATTTGTTTAGAGCAGAGAGTCTCTAGAATCAGCCTTAAATTTTATGCGATTTTTCTGTATATTATACATCCTAGTATTAATGTACTATAGTATTTCTGATGTAAATGAAGAACAGTCAGCTCATATTGTGTTGATACTGTATCATATTGAATTTATACTGTATCATGTGTGGTGATACTGTATCATTTTGTGATGATACTGTATCCACCTTTTTCAGTATTTTTCGAATGGGAAGCCTTCGTGTTATTTTTTGTAACTAATATTTTATGACGTTTTCTGCTATTAACAAAAATTATTCACTCGTTATATTATTTTTAGTAGCCAATAACTGTTCAAATATTATAGTTTAACAATAATCTTTTCTTTGTGTTAATTTTCTATGCAGCTGTCCATATATTTTTTAGTCTATCAGTATTTTTGTATGTTTGTATTTTTGGATTTTTCTTTTGTTTATAGTGCTTAAAAATTATTTTATCGAAACCAAAGACCTTAGCTTTATAATTTCCCAATCATTTTCTGTAATTTTTATTTTATTGTCTTTGAAAAAAATGTTGTATCCTTCCAATGATAATATTGTAACCGTCATGTATTTTTTCTCTTTGGTGAGATTAATTTCAAACTGGCAGTGTTGCTCATTGAATAACATCAGTGGTTTACATTTGAACAATGCTGACAGTTTGATGCTTAATCATCTCACTCTAGATTATCATTTAATTTCCGCAACGACTTTTTTCTATTCTCTCATTAAATTTAACTTTCTATCAATAGTGTATCTCTTATTTTTACTTACAAATTATTATTTTGTGCAATGTGCTTGAAAAGGTTATTATATACACAGACCTAATTTATTATTGTTACAATTATTTTTTCTAATATTTTTTTTTGTACCAATATCATTTTTTCAATATGGGTCTCTTTGTGTGGTAAGATTCACTCCAAACTGTGAGAATTGATGAAGTAGGAAACACTGTGCCGGTTGCACAAAAGCCGGTTACATTTTAATCGTGATTAACTCTACGAGAACTAATCAGAGAAGCCTCAAAAATCAAAAATACCTTATCTGATTGGTTCTCGTGAAATTAATCACGGTTAAATCTTACTGGCTTTTGTGCAATCGGGTCTTGGATTATCTATAAGGGATGCCAGTGAATCTAACTATATTTGTTTCTATTACTTAATTTTTTTTTAGTATATTTTATCTCTATATACATTTATATTCTCCTCCTCATTATTGTATTATTAGCATGTAATCTATGTATAAACATAAGTGCATTAAACGTGTCCGTTTTGTGTAAAAAATTAAAATGATAATAAATTTGATAAAAATTGAATAACAAGTAAAATATTATAGAAAAGCGTACTTATCTGTAAATTTGTGAGACTGCGTTATATTATAGTATTGTATTTAAAATTTCCAAAAATATTGTCTCGTAATCAAAAAAGTATTAATGATCATTTCTATGATATTATTGTAAGTTTAGAAATAAATTGGTAATATTTCTAGTGTTATATTAATATACATAGGGTGCAGAATATCTTATTATTTTTTGAGTTATACAATGAGTGAGTATCCTTGTCTATCATTCGACAAAGCAGATAGCAAACGTATCAAATCATGGTATTGTGTATCAAGTTGAGATGATACTGTATCATATTGTGTTGATACTGTATCATGTTGTGGTTGTTCTGGTTCTATAGTGAGGTCCACGTTATGATGGAAGAATTTGATTAACATTGGTGTAGCTATCCTTGTCTGTCATTCGACAAAGCAGGTAGCTCTATCCTTCTGCAACTCCGCATTTGAAGTCTTTGATAGAACCTATTTAAAAATAAAAACAACATTAGAATTTAATATTAAACTAATCGTTTTTCAACCATTTGAGAAACCAGACCTTATATTTTCATTGATCTTATTATGTTCTGTTTTTTAGTTGCCATATAGTTGAAACATCACTTTTGAAAATATGTCTATTATTAATTTTTAATGTATATAATAGTATTTGTGATTGTCTCTGCCAAATGTGTTTTTTTATTGTAAAGTTAATAAAATGGAATTCACTCGTTAGTTGAATGGATAACATTGGTCCTATAATCTATAATATAATAAAGGAAAGAACTGGCTTATACTCGTAGGGGATAGGAAATTCACGAATGACGCATCATCACGTCTCAACTACTCAACTGATTAACTTGAAACTCTGCATATAGATTCTTAATTTACCGAGGATGGTTGTAGGCCTATTTTAAATTCTTCAACGTTTCAGAAGGTAAAGTAAACAGTTTATCATGTTTATGATTGGACGTCAGACGGTCTTTGCTTCCCCCACCACTATTTTGGTCGGGCCTTGCAGTGTGTAGCGCTGTCTATAGCCGGCAGACGGTCTCCAGTAGCTCGTCGGTCTTGGTCGAAAATTGCGGAAAAATGTAGATGGAGAAATAATTGTGATTTCAGATTCGGATACAACGCCTTCAAATTGATAAAATGCTTCGTGAGTTCTCAAAAATTTTCAAAATTGAGGATTTTTTTTCGATTGGATGTCTCACTATAAGGTTAGCAGATTTCTTTTTTCACTACAAGATTAAATATCAATATTATGCCTTGACGAGTTATAATTTTTTTTCCATTAATTACATAATTATGAATGTTCTAGCCAATTTAAATAGTGAACTATTGCAATTTTCTATAGTGAGGTCCACGTTATAATGGCAGTGTTTGATTAACTTTGGTGTTGCTATCCTTGTCTATTATCCCACAAAACGCATAGCAGTATCGTTTTCTAGCTACACTACGTTGCCAAATAAGTTTTTTTAAGAATGTAGAAATATAATTAATCAAAGCAGACAAACGGCAACTCTGTTCTCCTATCTTTATCCACTGCCATTATAACGTGGACCTCACTATATATAGATTTACTGCGATGTATTTCGGCTTCGTGCGTTCTCGGCTATTGTCGGCAGTCTTCGGTAGCTGCGTTCTACTCCTCCCCACGTCCCACCATCACTACAGCTTTAACGGAAATTTGGATTTGTTTCAAAAGTGAGGTTATGTTTATGTAATTCTTATTCGTGTGAGTTAGTTATCTAATTGTGTTTTTACAGTGTTTTTGTGCATTAATTAGTCAATGTGATTGGAGATAAAAGTGAGTACAAAACATTATGACAAAATTATTGATTATATGATCTTGTAACGATATTTTTCATTTGTGCAATGGTTTTGATTGCCTTGGTCCACAAATCCGTGAAACTTATATTCATACAGTTCATTCATAAACTATAACTAATAACTATTTGATTCATTATTTAATTTATGTTAATTATAATGATTTATTAACCCCTTGAGCGTGCCATTCAATATCCGAATTTACTAAGATAGATTTCTCAAATCTACAAATTCTCTTTTTTTCAAGTAGGCTAGATAGTTTTATTGCAGTTGGCCTACCATTATTTTTCGCTGAGGCCCAGTTGCATAACGAACAGCCGGTTAAATTTTAACCGTGATTAATTTCACGAGAAAAAAATCAGAGGAGGCGTTTTTGAAAAGACGGCTTCTCTGATTGGTTCTTGTGGAATTAATCACGGTTAAAATTTAACCGGCACTGAGCATGATGCCCACATGAACGTTAGGCTTGTGCGTAGGTAATGAGACGGATGATGATTGATTGTGTAACCGACCCAGAATGGGGGGGAAAATTAAGAGATCTCTAAACAACAAACTTTAGCATTCTATTAAACTTGTAAAATTTTATTAAATGAATTAAACTAATTCAAATTTGGACAATAACAAAAATAATCTATATCGGTTCATTGCACATTCTAAAAATTCAAGATGACTGCATGTAAGATTTTGCTAACTGCTTACCTGGATTCTAACTGCTGTTCACGAAGGTAGCGAGGACTTTACTCATTTCTCAATTACAAATTTATGATACTAGGGTCTCGGTCATTCAAGGGTTTTTAGCATGAGCTAGAAAATATATAATGGCACTAACAATCGATAAATCTATAAATTCATTACTAGTGTATTTAGGAATTTTCACTACACTGATTAGTCCCGGATAACTTACTAATTTAAACAAACATTGACATATTCACTTCAAATAATTAATAAACTACTTCAACTTAACTATCGGCGAAAAATAATACATATTAACAAACTTAAACTGCAAAAAAAATCATCACACACGTTAATTTAAAATTGATTTTAAATGTGAATTCGGCCGCGGCTTGATTGGAACTAAACTATTCCACGCAAATTATGTTCCCCTTCCACCAACGAGACAACGGTCCACGTGGAGTCGAGCATAATTCCGTGGGAAAGGAAAATAATGCAAGTTTGAAATATTCCCAAATACTCGTGTATTTTCCATCGCTAACGGAAATACAATTTCGTGCATAAAATTTGAGTCTTCCCGGACACAAGTTAGCAAAATCTTAATGTAAGAAAATTATTTTTTTAACAGAAAAATAAATTTCTCACGATAAAAATTTACACACAATTCAGCTACAAGATCACTAAAGGTCTCATTGTTGAAGTCCTATTTCTACACTTTTCGAATGAACCCGTACTAAATTTATCTCTATGAAAACACAAACTCATAATATTAATTTATTTATTTTAATATCATCACCATCACACTTGAGTACTTTATTTATGTAGATTACAATATTTACTGGCTTATACACTTTTAAACAATAGCTTACAATATAGCAAAATTATAGATGAATTTACATAATATATAGACTAAGAAAATAATATTATTGACCTGTATATATATGATAACTGTGGGAAAACTATTTGGAATAACTATAGATAATATTGTTATGCATCTACATAAATTGGCGGATGAGAGATGAGTAGGCCTACCGTACTTTAGATGGGTTCCGAACGAACGGGCAGCGATTTTTACTTGTAGCCTATTTAGAGAATTTCGGTTTTTAAAGTGGTCACCCTTACAACAGGAGTAGCAGGTGCATGTAGCTTAACTTTCGTATGGTATTGAAAGCTTATCAGTGCAACCAAGACGCCAATCCCTTCTCTAAGCAATTGTTCTTTCTTGTTTTATTCTATCCTAAAATTATAAGAAATGACGGACTTATGACTGTGTGCCAGACCATACTACTCCTTGTGAATTTTTTCAGGAGTCTATAGTGGATATTTAGTGACCTTCACCGTGTTAAGCCTTTCTATGCCAAACAGTGGCGTATCCAGGGGGGGGGATATGGGGATGTATCCCCCCCCCGTGAAATGGGACCTGAATTTTTTGTGGCTGGATTAGTCACAAAAATTAGCATCTAATACCATATTTTCGTTATATTGTACTATGTAATCAGTTTTATTATCTTGGCTTCTACGTTCCGCTTAAATTCATAAGTACGGTTCCAGTCCTTGGCTAGAGCCCCCAGCCTACAGGTTTCAGGCCATTCTAATAAATGCTCAAATAAATTTCGCTTCCCTAAGCAATTATTCTTTCTTGTTTTTGCACCCTAAAATTATAAGATATGACTGGCTTATTACTTTTTCTAAAATCTATTCTTTATTCAAAAGTACTTTACTTGATTTTTTTAATAAATTTCTAAATTTGATCGAGATTCAAAGCTTATTTTGAATTAATTTAGCTTAGAAATCATTTTATCTTAGATTTTCATGAAATAGCACACGTAAACAGCCTTATTTATCCATCTTCTTGAATCACCATACATTGTGCCTCATCGTAATAAATATTGAAATGTTATAACTTACCCCATTCATTATGGCTGCCGTTATGATAGTCGGCTTTTGGTAGCATTTTTCATTTCAATCAAATTAGCAACAAATTTATTTTACCTACATCTCTTAAAACGCTTTTAAAAAGTCAGTAATTCCCATTTCAAATTTCTAAAACTTATTTGGAACTCAAATTGCGTTTATTTCAAGCGTTCATGTATTGAATAATATTTTGACATTTTCGGGATTTCAATCAAATAAATATCAGGCCATCTTGAAATATTCTAGAACCTTCGGTTCCTTTGTTTAGTCGGCAAGAATTCAATCAAATTAGCAACAACTTTTGTTTTTCCATCCCTTGAAATGCTATTAAAAATACAGTAATTCCAATTTCAAATTTCTAAAACGTATTAGGAACTCGAATTGCGTTTATTTCAAGCTTTCATGTATTGAATAATTTTTGACATTTTCGGGATTTTAATCAAATATAGGCCTATATCAGGACATCTTGAAAGATTTTTCAACCTTCCGTACGTTTGTGCAGTCGTCAAGAATTTGGGTGAAAGCCGGCCGGCCATTGGCTGAGAAGCCCAGTTCACTTTGTTTGGAGCACTGCGATTGGCTCACTGATTGGGAATGTAGAGACAAGATCGTGCAGGGTGCAGTCAGAGACGTGATAGCTTCGTGGTAGCTGGTCATCACATCGTGTCCTACTTATTTTCATTGATTAATATATTAAAATTACAGTTTATTATCAGCGCGTGTGTGAATTATGAGGCTATTTCAATGTTATTATTAGTGGTGTAATTGATTTTCCGGCTGTGTGATAGTTTTGTGTAAAATTTTGATGTGAAGTGTCAAGTGATGAGAACCCTGCCAATGCCGTAACAGAGGTAGGATCTTGTTTTTCATCAATCATAACTCACACTCATCCAATTGTTCGTGCTATTATCTCTGAAAAATAATTTTATTATCATTGATATTGATTGTAGATAGAATGTTTAGGTCATTTCTCATCATTCACTCATCCTATTTTAAATAACCTAGTCATTAGGCTATTGTACGATTTCAGAATGATTCGAGTTGTACAGAGAAGGGCGGCTGTTTTAGTTTATTTGCACTAGATCTCTCTATTAACTAAAAATACATTGATTGAATAATGGTCAATTATTTGAGTTTTTTCAACTCTCAATTTGAAATCTTATTGAGCTAGCTGCAAATAACTGGATCAGTTCAGGACAAATTCTCTTCGAAATATCTGAAATCATTCTCTATGTTTAATTATAATATTAATTTTAGCAAATATAAGAATTTAGTTTTGTTTTACATGGATATAGCTTTGTATTTCGGAGGTTTTATTAAGATTTTTGGGTTTTTGTAACTTGAGGTTTTTCATGTTCTATTTTTGCTGTCAGAATTTCTTCAGCATAACATATGTATTTTAGATCCAATCAATTCTGCCAGTTTTATGTGTATCTCATTTTAGTGTCGACGCCATAACGTAGAAATGCGAAATTTTGAATTTGAAGGTTCAGTGCCACAGCCATACTGATATTAGTTTCTCCTATTGTTGCTCGTCGAAGTTAGTTAATATTTCTGAAATATTATCGATAAACTGAAATTTCTCATGTATTTATCCATTTTATAGATTATATAATCAGAAATTTTTAATTTCTGTGTCATAAATTCCAAAATGAATTGAAGGAATATCAGTTAAATAAATGTAGGTCAATTTAGTTCCGACATGTTGGCAATATAGCTTTCTGCTCTCTGCCTGCAACCAACCGTGTCAAAACAACAACTGTAGGATCTTAGAGAATATTTTAAAGTTTCCTTGATAATTATTGTAATGCTAAAGTATTTTTGTTCAAAATAACAATTATTCAACATAATTTTTTATTTTCTAATTGCGTAAATGTGCTTTTAGTGCTACATTTATCTTACTACAAACGTAAGTGCTCTTGACTCCAGCAGACCTTTCTGCTCTGTCTGTCTACTGTCTTGTCTTGTCAAAACAACTACAGCCGGATTTTAGTGTTAATTTTTTAAAGTTTCCTTGATAATAATGAATTATTGTAATTCTAAAGTATATCTGTTAGAAATAACAGTATTTCAACATTTTTTTAGTTTCTAATTACGTGAATGTGCTACATTTATCTGAATCCACAAACGTAAGTGCTCTTGACAATGAACTGATGCAGTTAAACGTTGACTGAATTTTCGTTCTATCTACATTTTAGGTAAAGTACATTACAAATTTACTTTTTATTATTGATATTCATCACATTTCAGATAGCTTTTAGATATTATTTCCTTATTCTATTCATGCATTTACATTAAATGCTGAATAGCCGGTTAGCGGATAGGTGATCATATTCAACAGGTTATCCACTTGAATCTTGTTTAGTTTTGATTCAAATTTAATACCTCTTGAATAATCAAATATTAGAATTGAAGAGTCTCTTGTATTAAACAAATTAATATAATTTTATGAATTCAGCCAATATTTTGAATATATATAACCAATCGTTTTTAATTGTACGAGTAGCTTATCGTTATCGGTTAATCTAACCTATAAAATTTCACGGCTTATGTCTTCATACTCATGTTTGGGTTCGTACATTGTAATAATACTTTGGAAGTGTTGCGTTACTAATTCCATTCTCAGTTTAAATTACTAGACCTATGAAATTTTATTTCGATTCACGGATAATTTATTCATAATTTGTGGTGTAAATATGTTTTAAATTTGTAATTAATTTCCGTGCTATTTTGAGATCCTATTTGAAGTTATGCGTTACAGTACAGTTCTGCGTCCCTCAGTTCTAATTTCTAATAAATTGAGTCTACCACTAAATTCTTATTTTAAGGATTTTTTCATAATTTGTGGATAATAGCCTAGTGAGTTTAATAGGCTATTTATTTATTTACTCTCCGTTGTTAATTTTATTCAAGTCTTACAAATAGGAATCGTTCGATCAATGTTAAATGTAATGATTATTGATTAATGATCACATATTTTTCTGATAATTTAGCTGTTCTAATTTCATACCACATAGGGCGGTCTGTAAAAATATTTTTATATAAAAACCTTTTCCTTGTGTTTGTGTTATATTCCCATTAGAACTGAAGAAAAAAATATTCCCAATGAAGCGAACGCGGAAACTGATAGCCTACTAATATAAGGAAATCTTGCTCGAGTAATTTTATGGTAATGTTGTATTCTTCAAATTTTAAATTTATATGAAAGGTTGCATTTCAAACTGTAATAGCCAAGGCTATATACTTTTAATAATAGCTCAAGTTTCTTGATCGATCAAGAAACCATGGAATAACCACCATCTTCAATTCTGCCAGAATGAGTTTGTATTCACTCATTCAAGTGTTATAAGGCTTGTATCTTTCACTGATGTGCTGTCAAATTAGTTTGGTTTGGAATGTACTTGTAACTGTGTTTCGTTTATTTATGACTAGCTGGTAACCCGTGCACCGCAAGGGTCTCATTAAAAATTTGACTAACCGAAAACTAGACACACTAAAATCTTGAAGAATTCAAAATATACCTAATAGTTATTCAATGTGCGGTGATAATTAAGTTTTGACTTCAATTTGGTGTTTTAATTTTATTAAATTCAAAATTTCTAGCCCAAAATTATATTTTTTGGCAAAAAAAGAATTTGAACTTGCAAGCATAACCTATTTTATTGGATATGTTATTCATAATAACGTTTGAACGTTTTACAGTAGAAACATAACATATTTTTGGCACATTTTATTATTTTATCAAAATTTAGGAATGGAATAGATTTGGGCCAAGCCTTTTGTTCCTTCCTAATCATATTTTTATGATTTGTGATTCTGTCCACGAATAAATAAATAATAAAAATTCGGGAATAGAATAGTTTTGAGCCAAGCCTGTTGTTCGATCCCGATCATATTTATATGATTTGTAATAATTGTATCTATAAATAATAAATAAATAACCATCCTTTATAAATTAAGAATCTAAGTGCCGGTTGCACAAATCCGGTTAAATTTTAACCGTCATTAATTCCACGAGAATCAATCAGAGAAGCCGACTTTCCAAAAACACCTTCTCGTAAAATTGATCACGATTAATCAGCTTTTGTGCAATCGAGTCTATATTTGCCAAATTTCAAGTTAATCAGTTGAGTAGTTGAGACGTGATGATGCGTCATTCGTGAATTTCCCATTCCCCCCTACATGTATAAGTCGATTCTTTTCTTTATTGTTTAGTTCGATAAGGATAATCAACCTGCGTACAAGCCTTGGAATGATGTAGGTATCATCCTCAGCCAAGAACGTCATATAAAATATTTGAAATTTTAAAAATGTGAACCGTATTTATACAACTTGAAAATTGTTTCTTCATGATTTATTGCTGGCTTCGTAATTTCAAATGCGATTGGGAATTTAGCGAGATTTCAATGTGTGTTTTTGTGTTATGCTGTAGGTGTGGCAGCAACGCATCGATTGGAGCTTGGCTACTGATTCACTCCTGTCATGGACCACAGCTTTCTAGTATGGCATTTGACAGGTGAGGCTTATAACTTATCTCACTATCTTATTTCCACTATTGATTCTGTGTTATGTATTGTCTGGAATTGATTAAAATTAAAGTAATTGTAAGCAAATGCTTGAGAGGCTAGGCCTTGCAGCTCAACACAATGCGGTCATATGTAGATAAATGTGCTATTTAGTTTCAATGCAAAATAATGAAACAATGATGAGAGATATCATAATATAATACCACACCTTCCCTGTGCAGCTATTAATAAAATTTTATATTCTATTTAATTGAAGAATAATCGAAAAATAATTACTCATGTTGTGATGTGTCATCGTTTTTTATGTTATTTTTTGTTGTGTTAGTACAAGCATAGATAAACAATAGCGTAAGTAGATATCCCATGGTATACGGCGTTCATGTCGCAACTGTTACTGTTATCTCAAGCCGATTATTATCGATTACTGTCGGTTTTTACTGTTTTGTTGGGGTGATAGTCTATGAACGGCCCAATATGAGAGACTACCAGCGTCACACAGCTTCACGGGAAAGAACTGCGTGGACTATCGGCTTGAGATAACAGTAAAAGTTGCGACATGAACGCCGTATACCATGGGATATCTACTTATGCTATTGTTTCTCTATGGTACAAGTAAGTGTGACGGGCGCTCAGTGCTGTCGTTGGACGGGTGACCGCTTTTTGGTCAGCTCCACCAACTTTCAAATTATCTTTAAAGATTACTTGTCACTGTCTTGTTTTGATTTATAAGATCTATTATGTCTTCCAATTATCATAACTTCTATCACTCGCGAACAGCAGAAAATTGAAGGCTGAGTGCCGGTTGCACAAAAGCTGGTTAAATTTTAACCGTGATTAATTCCAGGAGAACTAATCAGAGAAGCTGTCTTTTCAAAAACGCCTTCTCTGATTGGTTCTCGTGAAGTTAACCACGGTTAACTTTAACCGGCTTTTGTGCAAGCGGCACTTGGTGGAATTATAGTTTATTGTAACATATTTATTGGGTTTGATAATTCTCCTTGATTAAATACGGGTTTAAAATGGAATGTCTAGTAGGATGGGAAATTTTCAGAGATGGAAATGTTATCATTTTATTTATAGGTGTGAACCAACAAATTGGTGGAGGAGAGGAAGAGGAGATACTTGAGACGAGTTGTGCAATGTATTGGTGAAGCCTAGCAGCTTGGCACCTTGGTCTGATGGAGCACACCCTTCATCGCAGGTCAGTCTTTTCAAAACCAATTCAACTATTGCCTAATTTACTCTTACTCTTAAACTCAACTGACACTTACGCGACTCCGGTGGAGACGTCGCGGAGACTAGAATCGACTGGTCTGTGTGTCACCATTTGGAAACACATGCTCTCCACTAGAGTCCAGTCTCTTCTCCACCTGAGTCGCCTAAGTGTGAGTTGAGCCTTACTGCCACGGCCACCTAAGTTGATATTTGACCGCACCAACACTCTCCAGGTAGTTCACTCCTCAGCATCTTTCTCTGTCGCTCCATGTCAGTGTTAAACTGTTGCCACCATCTCTGTTGTGGTCTCCCGCGGGGTCTTCTTCCTGGAGGGTTGGGTGCTAAACTGGTAAATTGCTTAATTTACCTGTATACTTGACGACCAATATTCTCTTATAATGACTGCTTTAGCTGAATCTCTAGTGTGCTGATTCCCTGCAAAATGTCGGCATTTGTATAAAGAGTGTTACAGCATTCAAGTATGGCTGTTACACGTTAATCTTATAACATGTTTTGATTGGAGTTTTATTCAGTTTTGTTGGGTCTTTTAGACTTTGTATCAAAATTGATACAAACAACTCACTTCCGTATCAAATCCCTCACCAAACTTGATACAAACAACACAATTTCATATCAATTTTGTTACAAACTCGTCTTCCGTATCCATTCACGAATGACATGAATTTCGTATCCCATACTTGTATAAGCCAAATCTTTCCTTTATTATATTACATAGTGCGGTCCACGTTATAATGACAGTGTTTGATTAGCAATGGTATTGCTATCCTTGTCTATCATTCAACAAAGCGGATAGCGCTATCTCTTTCTCGCTATGCTATGTTGCCGTCTTTTAACAATGTAGAATTGATAATTAATTAACAAAATAGTTCATCTTAATATTATTATGAAATCATTGAAAAAGATAATTTCTTGCTCAATAAATTATTATTTTAAACGAGAATGAACAGTTATCAGATACCGTCTATAGAAGGCATTGGCAAGACAGAGAATCGGCAATGTTTTCTCCTATCTTTCTCCACTGCCATTATAACTGTTCACTATAACTGCCTCACTATAGCTGTTTACCCTGTTATGCAATATTTGCAGTAGCATAAGTCTTCGGGGCTGATTACAGCATTTAATTTGGATTTTCGTTCAATAATAATAATTAGGTACATAATTTAACATCAAGTAATCTTGTTTGTGCTTTGCTAAAAATCAGTCAAACTTTTTTAATAAAATATGTTGTTTTTTTAAATAAATATTGATATTATATTTAATTTTGTTAGCGATTTCTTTAAATAAATGATTGTTGTTTTCAGTGCGGACAGCGTGAGTGAGTCGACAGGCTTCTTCTTCTTCTTCTTCTGCTTCGTTCTCCGTATCTCTTCTGCTACATCATTCTTATAGCTGGAAGCTGACGACGATTTGACGTTGTTTCACAAAACTGTGAGTTAGTTCTAGATTTACCCCAGTTTGCACAAACGTCTGTTAACTTATAATGCCGATTAAATGCAGATTGATGATTTAATTTGATTACAATAAAAATCTACAGACTGCAAAACTTAAATTTAATTAAGTGTGTAGATTTAAGATTCAAGATTTTGTGTAGAAATTGAAATGAACATAACCTATGTATAATACCATAGAGAAACAATAGCGTAAGTAGATATCCCATTGTATAGGGAATTTATGTCGCAACTTTTACTGTTATCTCAAGCCGATTGCTGTCGATTATTGTAAATTTTTACTGTTTTGTTGGGGTTATAGTGTATAGACGGCACAATTTGAGAGACTACCAGCGTCACATAGGAAAGAAGTACGTGAACTATCGGCTTGGGATAACAGTAAAAGTTGCGACATAAACGCCCTATACCATGGGATATCTACTTATGCTATC
Organism: Nilaparvata lugens; assembly: GCF_014356525.2. NCBI lineage: Eukaryota > Metazoa > Arthropoda > Insecta > Hemiptera > Delphacidae > Nilaparvata > Nilaparvata lugens. The sequence continues at coordinate 41,565 of NW_024090349.1, forward strand.
GTTTCTCTATGATAATACTTGGACAATTTGAAACTAAATTAGAGGAAGTTTTGGGCAGTAGCCTGTTTTTCTCTTTTCCGCTCATTGAATTGTTTGTGCTAACCTCAATAAATAAATGCCACATGTACCAATCAGAGAAGCCTTCTTTAAGGGAAACCCTTCTCGGTTTGGTTCTCGTAGAATTTAATCGTGATTAAAATTTAACAGGCTTATGTGCAACTGGGTCTTAGTGTAGAATTATCTGAATGTCTATAGTGAGGTCAATGTTATAATGGCAGTGTTTAGTATTGCTATCCTTGTCTATCATTCAACAAAGCGGATAGCGCTATCTCTTGCTTTGCTTTGTTGCCAGATCGTTTTTTAACAATGTAGAAATATAATCAACAACATATTTAATTTTAATTTTGAAAATTCACTAATGAAAAATATATTTTCTTGCCTGATCAAATATAATTGATTATTTCAAACGAGAATGAACAGTTAATATTACATCAATAAACCTGTATCAGCTACCGTCTATAGAAGGCGGAGGATCGGCTACGTTGTTCTCCTATCTTTCTCCACTGCCATTATAACGTGGACCTTGGTATAGTAGCTAATATAGTATGACAGTAGTTTTGTTGATAGATTTCTAAATTCTAAACTTTGCACCTATAGTGAGATTTACGTTTTATAAAGTCAGTTGAAATGATAGAACGGCAGAATTGCCGAATCTCTATTGCCAAAACCTTGTGTAGTGGATAGATGTGTGATCCAAAGTTATTCCAGTAGGCCTACATCTGATCTGATATCTTATTCATTAAAGCCTGGTTTTCACTAGTAGAGTTAGTGGTCGAGTTACTGGCATACTGACTCTACTCTACTTACTTGGTCGAGTAACTGTTTTCACTACAATTGAGAATAGCAGGTAAAGTGTGTTGTCTAGTGAACAGAACTAACCTTAAAGCCCGGTTCAGACGCTCAAGTTTGGCTTCAGTCTTTTGCTCAAGCAAAAGTCGGAGCATGTAAGTCGTTGCGTCTGAACGGTAAAACGGATCGGTCGGTCTTCAAGCTTAAGTCGTCCAACTTGAATTGTTTCGGCCGGCAATCTTTCTCCATCAAACCGTCCGTCTTTTGCCTGCCTATCCACCAAAACCTAAATCGCGTAAAAATGGAGATAGAGAAATTGTGATTTCAGATTCAGCGCCCTCAAATTTAATAAAATGCCTCGCGAGTACTTGAAAATAAGCAAGTTTTTTTTATCGATTGTATATATAACGCCATTTTAACCCTTTCTTCTTTCTTGATTCTCATGATACTCTCAAAATTTGTTGTTGATATTATGATTTACTATCACTATATTAAGATGTTGTATATTGTTGATAAGAATACTATCTACAAAATTTCAATCCATGTACAATCACTGTGTCTCCTAGATATGACGTGTAAACAAAGCCATTTAGCGATTAACAGTAATATTTCGTCATTATGTTGTTAAATATAGCATTACTATCAGCTGATAGTTGCAGTGATAGTAGTTTTAATTTTTCTGCTCAAAATTTTCAAGTTATTGCAATATTATTGAAACTTTCGGATTGTTTAGTGTTATTTCCGGCTCTTATCAACCCTTCGAAATTCAAAATTCATCAGTCATATCTCGAATACGTATTCTCTGAGTGTTAATCTTTGGTGAAAACAGAAATTTTAAACTTAACCTCACTTTGGACTATTTATGTGCCAAAATCAAGGAATTGAAGAAGTTTTGGGCAATTGCCTGTTTCTCTTTCCAAATATCGTGTTTGTGACTGTTCTAAATAAATAAATAAACTATATTATTTACACTTTATTAAGGCTGTGCAAAGGCTAAAAATAAACTTTTTACTCGAGATATTTTTCAAAGTTTTTTGATTTGTATTTCATCAAGCTATCGAAATGAAAAAGTTTTCTCAGGAAAACATTTTTTTTCTGATCATTACTTTTTGAGATATGAGCGCCTAAAGTTTAAATTTTTGGGACAGAACATTTCAAATTCGGTAAGAGATGAATCCATGAGATTCAGAGGATAGATTCTTCATGGTACTGTTGATCTAGTAAAACAAAAATTTTCTGAAAATATCAATTTTTAAGATAGTTATTCAATTTACTAAAAATAACCAAAAATAACTTTTAGTTGAGTTATTTTTGGTAAATTGAATAACAAATCGAAAAGCTTTGAAAAATATCACCAGTAGAAATTTCATTTTCAGCCTTTGCACAGCCTTAAACTTGATGGCCTACGACACGACTCTACTCTACCAGCTCGACACTGTTTTCATTAGCATAGTAGTGGTAGAGTAGAGTGAGAAGCGGCGGTGGGGAAGGCAAGTGTAGAGTACTATCCCACTCTACTCTACTAAAAACTAGTACTCTACCATGATCGTTTTCATTGGGAGAGTTCACAAGATAGTTAGTACTTGCCCAGGGAAATCAACCACTAACTCTACTAATGAAAACCAGGCTTAATGGATAAGACAGGTAGAAACTCATATTAAGCCAATATTGATTGTGTAATCCTGTTGTTAATAACATGCTTTCAATTCAATTCTTTCTTTACTCAAATAAATAAACTATGTGCGCTATCTGCTTTGTCTGCAGATAGACAAGGATAGCAACACCAATGTTAATGAGGTGCTGACTTTATAACGTGGACCGCGCACACTATAGGCCTAGTAGTCAATTATTGTACATAGCTATTGGATTGGTTCATTCAACAGATACAGACAATTAGTTATTGCAATATTTTTGAAAATTTCAAACTTTCCGCCCCGGGCTGTTTACACATACATTGTAGGCTTAAACTGAATCTGATCAGCTGGTGTTTATTATTCCAAATACTTATCAAAGTAATATTGATAGTTTGCAATGTCAGTTTAAACTCAATCTGAACAGCTGGTGTTTTGAATAAATAAATTGTGGACAGCTTGCCCAGAGTGAGTTTAAACTGAATCGAATCAGCTCGTGAAAAAGCCTTCTAAAAAATTAATCACGGTCAAGAGTTAACCGGCTTTCGTGTAAATGGGACTTTTAAATTTAATCAAATTTTATACATTCATTTATTCAAACAATTGCATTTATAAAATTTTAATTAACAATGGAATTGATGTTATTGGTTCAATCAGATTTACGTAAAACATAGGTCCGTTTGGATAAAAGCCGGTTAAATTTTAATCGTGATTAATTTCTCTGATTAACCGTGATAAAAGACTGCTTCTTTGATTGGTTCTCTTGGAATTGATCCAGGTTAAAATTTAACTGGCTTTTGTGCAACCGGCTCATAAAATGAAAATCTCACTTGATACTAAATGGTTTTGTTAGTTGCCAATTTAGAAATAGAAATTGAGTGCCGTATATGATTTTCGTTCAACCATTTACAAATAATAGAAATACGCTTGAAACTGAATAGTGGCTTGTCAGTCAATAGGTGGGTGGGCTTATGCGTTTGTAGAGGGCGATTGAAAAGTCGTGCAACCCAATTTATTGGGCTGAGTTTAGGAACAGAACAGGGAGCCTAGTTTTCCATTCAATTATTTAAATGCTTCTGATTCTATAAATAAATAGACTGTAAATTGTAAGTGGTTGAATTTATCAATTTGTAACTTGCGACATTTATTGAATTCTGGTCTGTGGTGACATTCTGTGTAAGAGGGTCTCTCTCTCTTTCTCTCTCTTCCTCTTTGATTCTCAAATAGAGTATTGTAACACCGATGAGTTTCAAATAGATTGCAGTGCAGTAAAAGTGTTATTATTTTCATTGAAATATACGCTGGTCATATTTATACAGTAGTAGCATTATTACTGTAAATTCCTATTTCCAGTGTGGTGTTATTTGAACAAAAACCAGATTATATTGGTAGGAAATTTTATAACAAGCTACCTCAAATCTTGAAAAGTAATGATGATTTGAAGATTTTCAAAAAACAAATTAAAAATATTTAGTTGATAGAGCTTTTTATAGTGTACAAGAATTCCTTTCAAACCTAAACTAGGTTGAACTACTTAGTGTTAGAATTATTATGTAACTAGCCGTCAGGCTCGCTTCGCTCGCCATATCCGTCTAGCCAGGGGCTCCGCCCCCTGGACCCACGACTGGATCGTCCAAGGATGACATCAGCAGGCTCGCTTCGCTCGCCTGCATTTTTCGTTTGAGCATTTTTATCATATGTTAGAACAATCCAGTCGGGGGTCCAGACTAAACGTCTGGCTAAACGGATATGGCGAGCGAAGCGAGCCTGACGGCTAGTAATAATATATTCCCAGGATTGAAGTAGCAGTGTCCATCAATTTTTCCGCGATAAATGCATTTAAATCTTCAACTTGGTGCCAACCTAAAAAAGTCAACTCAACTTAATGCCAACCTGACAAAATTATTAATTTAGTTGCCAGTTAACAACTGTTTCGAAGAGGTACTCTATCTAGATTATAGTTCTATAGTAACATATGATATGGACATTTCAATTAAGAGATTGGGAGAAGAAGAATATACATGCTAAAAGACGAACTTTAAACCCTTAAAAACAACCCTTAGAGTTAAAATATTGCCAAAGATTTCTTAGTGCGCCTCTAAAGGGCCAACTGAACATACTACCAAATTGAACGTTTTTGGTCGGTAGATTTTTAGTTATGCGAGTGAGTGAGTGAGTGAGTGAGTGCCATTTCGCTTTTATATATATAGATAACATGACTTGTCTTATACTCCATGACTGGAGTCTTTAGGACGTAATCTTAAAAAAAAAATAAATCGTGGTTAATTCCAAGAGAACCAATCAGAGAAGCCGCTCTTTTCAAAAAAGCCTTCTCTGATTGGTTCTCGTAAAATTAATCACGGTTAAGAGTTAACCGGCTTTTGTGTAACTGGGACTTTTAAATTTAATCAAATTTTATACATTCATTTATTCAAACAATTGCATTTATACAATTTTAATTAACAATGGAATTGATGTTATTGGTTCAATCAGATTTACATAACACATTGGTCCGTTTGAATAAAAGCCGGTTAAATTTTAATCGTGATTAATTTCTATGATTAACCCTGATAAAAGACTGCTTCTTTGATTGGTTCTCTTGGAATTAATCCAGGTTAAAATTTAACTGGCTTTTGTGCAACCGGCTCATCAAATGAAAATCTCACTTGATACTAATCGAAATGATTTTGTTAGTTGCCAATTTAGAAATAGAAATTGAGTGCCATATTATATGATTTGCGTTCAACCATTATTTACAAATAATAGAAATACGCTTGAAACTGAATACTTTGGTGGCTTGTCAGTCAATAGGTGGGTGGGCAGATGATGCGTTTGTAGTGGGCGATTGAAAAGTCGTGCAACCCAATTTATTGGGCTGAGTTTAGGAACAGAACAGGGAGCATAGTTTTCCATTCAATTATTTAAATGCTTCTGATTCTATAAATAAATAAATAGTAAATAATAAGTAAATTGTAAGTGGTTGAATTTTATCAATTTGTAGCTTGCGACATTTATTGAATTCTGGTCTGTGGTGACATTCTGTTAAGAGGGTCTCTCTCTCTTTCTCTCTCTTCCTCTTTGATTCTCAAATAGAGTATTGTAACACCGATGAGTTTCAAATAGATTGCAGTGCAGTAAAAGTGTTATTATTTTCATTGAAATATACGCTGGTCATATTTATACAGTAGTAGCATTATTACTGTAAATTCCTATTTCCAGTGTGGTGTTATTTGAAATGAAGAAATAAATTATGGTTTATGTTGTGTTTCATTTATTTAATTTCCATCATTATTAATCTAATTGAAACTCATAGCTGTTCAATGTAGATTTGAGAATGTGGTATTGATGATGAGATAACAATGGATATTTGATGATTACTGAAACATATATTCATATAATTGTAACATTATGTTCAAGTAATCATTGACCTTACTTCAGTTCACTAAAACTTTTTTAATTCAGATTACAACAGTTGCTGTCCACTTTCTGAATCTACCATATACTATATATCTATATGAACCATCCAATAGAATGTACAATATTTGAAACGAAACCAACATTTTGTAGTGAGAATTATAATTTAGTATGCTATTATAGAATTTTCATTCTTCCAATAGAAAATTGAGAAAATAATTGTACTTTTTAACAATAACGTAGTTATATAGTTTTAATTGGTCTTATACCTAGTCCTAAGCTCCTCTATCTATTCCCAAAACATTTAACCATTCAACAGACCTCCCACTGTCTCAATCTGATCACAGAATTCTTAACCTTCCCCTCCTCAAACTTAAGATTGACAACTAGAGTTTCTACCTTCAAACTTCCCCTCCTCAATCTTAAGATTGACAACTAGAGTTTCTACCTTCAACCTCCCCCTCATCAATCTTAAGATTGACAACTAGAGTTTCTACCTTCAACCTCCCCCTCATCAATCTTAAGATTGACAACTAGAGTTTCTACCTTCAACCTCCCCCTCATCAATCTTAAGATTGACAACTAGAGTTTCTACCTTCAACCTCCCCCTCATCAATCTTAAGATTGACAACTAGAGTTTCTACCTTCAACCTCCCCCTCATCAATCTTAAGATTGACAACTAGAGTTTCTACATTCAACCTCCCCCTCATCAATCTTATGATTGACAACTAGAGTTTCTACCTTCAACCTCCCCCTCATCAATCTTAAGATTGACAACTAGAGTTTGAACAAATCAACCACCTTGTTTATTCATTTATATTTTCCATACATATATTCCAAACTCCATACATATTCAATATTCCAAATTCCATATAAATTCAAAAATTCAAATTCCAATTTTTTTTTTTTTTTTTTTTTTTTTATTTCCTCCTCTTCATCTAGATTCAGGTTTACAGTGAAACGTTCACTGTCGAAAAGTCCCCAAGAAAAAAACGGGCACTAATCTTTCCGTCCAAGTACTGGCACCTGGCTCCATGTGTTCCTGGCCCCCCCCCCAATGTAGTGAGTGGTCCCACCCACGCCAAAGGGCGCATTGAGCCTGACTGGACCACAAAGAGCCAGGTGACAGTTTTCCCTCCCCAGAAGGGAGAGGGTCAAATCCCCCCAATGGGGGCTTTCCCTCCCCCGCAAGGGAAAGGGAAAGTTCCCCAAAGGGGGGAAAAAAGAGTGGTTTCCCTTCTGAAGGGGTAACTCCCACTTCTACCGAAGAGGGGGGTGGCCCCTCCAAAAGGAGTGAGAAGATTGATGAAAGAGGTAATGCATGTCTAGACCATCATGAGGGGGGGGGGGGACACACAAGCAATCTACAATAAAAGAGTGTTGCCACACTTAATTGTTGTTGCATCTGTCAGAATATTGAATACTAATTATCGTTGATATTAATTACCTACACTTAATTATGCCAAAAAAGTGCAAAGAAGAAAATAAGGGAATGAAGGACAAAATTAATATCAAGATAGGAGAGGAATGATTACTAAAGTAGATTCAGTCAAATGAATGACGGTGGGGAAGGGGTTGTGCATGGAATGGATTGTAGTGATGGCAATTGTGAATAGAAAGGGATTGCTAAAGTGATGATAGCTAAAGAGGATTGGAAGATATTGCAGTATGAAACGTTGTGGGGGGTGGGTGACAATAAGATGAGCTATCATGATAGTGGAGGATGAGCAAGCTGAAGTAATAGATATAGTTGGGGAATAGCAACTAGAGTTTCTACCTTCACCTCCCCCTCATCAATCTTAAGATTGACAACTAGAGTTTCTACCTTCAACCTCCCCCTCATCAATCTTAAGATTGACAACTAGAGTTTCTACATTCAACCTCCCCCTCATCAATCTTATGATTGACAACTAGAGTTTCTACCTTCAACCTCCCCCTCATCAATCTTAAGATTGACAACTAGAGTTTCTACATTCAACCTCCCCCTCATCAATCTACCTTCAACCTCCCCCTCATCAATCTTAAGATTGACAACTAGAGTTTCTACCTTCAACCTCCCCCTCATCAATCTTAAGATTGACAACTAGAGTTTCTACATTCAACTCCCCCTCATCAATCTTATGATTGACAACTAGAGTTTCTACCTCAACCTCCCCCTCATCAATCTTAAGATTGACAACTAGAGTTTCTACATTCAACCTCCCCCTCATCAATCTACCTTCAACCTCCCCCTCATCAATCTTAAGATTGACAACTAGAGTTTCTACCTTCAACCTCCCCTCATCAATCTTAGATTGACAACTAGAGTTTCTACCTTCAACCTCCCCCTCATCAATCTTAAGATTGACAACTAGAGTTTCTACCTTCAACCTCCCCCTCATCAATCTTAAGATTGACAACTAGAGGTTTCTACCTTCAACCTCCCCCTCATCAATCTTAAGATTGACAACTAGATTTCTACCTTCAACCTCCCCCTCATCAATCTACCTTCAACCTCCCCCTCATCAATCTTAAGATTGACAACTAAGTTTCTACCTTCAACTCCCCCTCATCAATCTTAAGATTGACAACTAGAGTTTCTACATTCAACCTCCCCCTCATCAATCTTATGATTGACAACTAGAGTTTCTACCTTCAACCTCCCCCTCATCAATCTAAGATTGACAACTAGAGTTTCTACTTTCAACCTCCCCCTCATCAATCTTAAGATTCAGATTGACAACTAGAGTTTCTACCTTCAACCTCCCCCTCATCAATCTTAAGATCGACACTAGAGTTAAGATTGAAAGAAACACAATTTTCAGTATATATATATTTATTTATAAGAACACATGAATACAGATATCAAATAATAACAATATAGTTTATACATTGTAAATTTAAAGAACAATAAAGTTTGAACAAATCAACCTCCTTGTTTATTCATTTATATTTCCATACATAAATCAAACTTAATACATATATTCATACATACATACATATATACATACATTTCAATACTCCAAATCCATATATATATTCAATATTCCAAATAAATTCAAAATTCAATTCCAGTTTTTTTTTTTTTTTTTTTTTTTTTTTTTTTATTTCCTCCTTCATCTAGATTCAGGTTTACAGTGAAACGTTCACTGTCGAAAAGTCCCAAGAAAAAAAAACGGGCACTAATCTTTCCGTCCAAGTACTGGCACTGGCTCCATGTGTTCCTGGACCCACCAATGTAGTGAGTGGTCCACCCACGCCAAAGGCGCATGAGCCTGACTGGACCACAAAGAGCAGGTGACAGTTTTCCCTCCCCAGAAGGGAGAGGGTCAAATCCCCCAATGGGGGCTTTTCCTCCCCCGGAAGGGAAGGGAAAGTTCCCCAAAGGGGGGGAAAAAGAGTGGTTCCCCTTCGGAAGGGGTAACTCCCACTTCTACCGAAGAGGGGGTGGCCCCTCCAAAAGGAGTGAGAAGATTGATGAAAGAGGTAAGTGCATGTCTAGACCATCATAAGGGTGGGGGGACACAAGCAGTCTACACTAAAAGAGTGTTGCCACACTTAATTGTTGTTGTTGCATCTGTCAGAATATTGAATACTAATTATCATTGATATTAATTATCTACACTTAATTATTGCCAAAAAAATTGCAAATAAGAAAATAGGGGACTGAAGGACAAAATTAATATCAAGATAAGGAGAGGAGTGATTACTAAAGTAAGACATCAGTCAAATGAATGATGGGTGGGTGGAGGGGTTGTGCATGGAATAGATTGTAGTGATGGCAATTGTGAATAGAAAGGGATTGCTAAAGTGATGATAGCTAAAGAGGATTGCAGTATGAAACGTGGAGGGGGGGGTGACAATGAGATGAGCAAGTTATCATGATAGTGGAGGATGAGCAAGCTGAAGTTATAGGATATAGTTGGGGAATAGCAGATATGTTTACTGGGTATTGTGGATGGAGACACAAAAAATACCAGGATATGGATGAAGGGGTAGGAATGATAGAAGTAAATTGTGGGAGGAGACAAAAATTCCAGGATGAAGGGGTAGGAATAATAGAAGTAAATTGTGGGAGGAGACAAAAAATACCAGGATAGGATACAGGGATAGGAATGATAGCGAGGAATTGTGGAAGGAGACAATAAATACCTGGATATGGATCCAGAGTTAGGAATGAAAGCAGAGGATTGTGGAAGAAGATGAAAAATATCAGGATAAGGATGCAGAAATGGGAATGATAGTAGGAGTAAGGAAAAGGTGGTAAGAATGCAATGGAACGAGAATGCCAGTTAGACAAAAATTGAGGAGTGAGAAGAAGTGAAAGTAGATTTGGATTTAGAGGAAGTGGAGAGTGAGTGTAGTAGAGGAAGGAGGAGTTGAGGTGAAATACTACTTGAGATGGAGACAGAAGAAATAAGTAGGTAAGGAATTTACACTGGAGAGGATGAGGAAAGGCAAAGCAGAAAATGATATGAGGTAAAGGAAGAGGATTATTACATGCACATTTTACAATTGAAAATACACTTTACAAAAATATACAGAAGATTTGACAGTTTTTAGAAGTTGGCTAACAATATTTTGAAAGATGCAACCACACAAGACACAAGAAAGAAAAATATAGGAGAAAGAAGATGAAAATGATTTCCACCTGAAAAAAGCATAACAGTGTGGCAACACCCAACAAAATATCTAACAATTCAATGAAACTAACATTAATATATGAAGGAAAAGAAAAGGGTTGTAATAAAGAGAAAGTACTAATTCTGAGTATTATGGACTGGGGTCCATTACAAATCTAGCAAAGAATTATGAAAAGGGTAAACTAGAACAGAAAGAACTGAAAATAAAAAATGGAAGAACATTTCCTAAAAGCTCAAGAAACAAAAAATAACCATGTATCGACATATACTGGATATTAAATTAGAACTGAAGGTTCGCCTCCAAAGCAAATAAATAAACCTGAAACTAAAAATGGAAGGGACATTTCCTAAAAGCTCAAGAAACAAAAAATAACCATGTATCGACATATACTTCGATATGAATTTGAACTGAAGGTTCGCCTCCAAAGCAAATAAATAAAACCTGAAACTAAAAATGGAAGGGACATTTCCTAAAAGCTCAAGAAACAAAAAATAACCATGTATCGA
>NW_024090350.1:0-43038 GCF_014356525.2 Nilaparvata lugens
AATTTATTAGTAAGAAGAGCGTCAATGAGTGGATTAAGAGGGAATATTTCTTTACCTTAAATATAGCAATTTAATTCAGATTATTTTATTTTCATTTTATAGTCTTTTCTCTGCACAATATTTGTTCGATTTTTTATGATTATGCTGTTATAAAATTTTGTAATTATTAGTTAAATTTAACTTTATTTTTCTCCATTATTTCGAAATATTATGTTTTTCTTTTACTGTTTTGCAACTCTCACCAGCGGGCAAAGATTTTCCTTTTGCTGGTGATGCCTAGATTTTATATTTTATTTTATTCAAGTATATGTATGAGTAATTATGCTTATTTATTTATATTTTCAATGATATGTCATATTATAAAGATTTTGTAATATGTTTTGAATATTATAATTGGCAATAAATGAAATTGAAATTGAATTGAAATCTCCTTTACACTATGGCGCTCGAAAAAAATAATTTTGTCTATTGTTTTGGCATGCGCTGGATATCGATTTTCAATTTTCAATACTCATTATATTATATTATAATATAATTATAATACTATACTATATTAATTTGAAGTGTGCCTTCTCAATACCAGTCAGAGGTATCACAATTTGATAACTCTAGTTCCAGATATTGATGTTTTTCAATAAAGTTTGATGATATATAATATTATGTGTCCGACTCCTTCATCTTATCCTTATTTTGTGAAAAATAAAGATTCAAAATTTCTTTTCATAGCTTTTTTGTGTTTTTTCTTGTTGATTACTCTTTATAATTTGAACACTTGATAATTGTATAAATATCATCAGATCATGTAAACAAAGAAAATAAAAGGATACGCCTACCTGTGATACTATATGATAACACTGTACTCCTGATAAGTTGAAAATGTTCAAGCTGAAAGTAGTTTAATTTGTTGCTCATTCGGTTTAAATATTAACAAATGTTACCAATATTATCACATATAGTGAAAACAAATTATTCTGAAGCTTTCTATTCTCACTGAACATTAAGAGGCAATACCAATCCAGAATTGCAGTTCCGTTCACAATCATTATTATCAGACCTTTCAAATATGCTATGTAAATTTAACTATGGATGTTGTCCCATTTCACAATTTCCCTATTTATCCTTATCGCTATTTAGAATAAAGTAGTTAATGTCTATAATCAAAAAAATGAATGTAACAACTTTTTCTAGGTACGGATTTCAAGGCTCCCAAAATGACTTTTTCTCAATCACAGGCAGAAATTCCAATAATCATCATAATAGTAATTAATGAAAATTGTTTGTATTGTACATTGTTCGACGTAAGATAATCTACATCCTCAAGGTAATCAATAATTTATCTAGGATTATCATGTTTATGAATGAAAGGGAGACTGTGTTGAGAGATTAGTCAAACTGAAATATAAACATTATATACAATGCATATTTCTGATCAAATCAAATTAAAAATGACAGTATCAGGCCGAAATGAATTAAGCAACTGAATTTCAAAGTGACTATCCACTGTTTAAATTGCACTGTGATTTCCTTTTACTCCGAAATGGATTAAATTGCTTGACTCTTCAATGTAACAATTATTGAGAGAAAAAACAAAAATGGAATGTGAACGTCATCCAAATAGCATTTAAATTTGAATTTTCAGATCATGAAATTCATAAAAAAGTTATTCTTGAGAGAATAGTAATGAATTGCAAACAGTGTATGTAACATCGGTACAAAGCTATACAATCAAAACAAGGAATTTTAACAAGGAAACTGTTTGTTTTATCGAGAAAATGAATACAATTAATATTGTAGTCCATAATGTAACGAATTGAATGACATATGATAGATTTTTATTCTATCAATGGTTACAAAGATAATTGACATCCTGTATACTGTTTACTATGGCGAAGAGAGTCAGCCGCGCCGTACTGCGTCGGCTGTTTCCCCTTCCACGGCGTCAAATCGAATCGCAAATACATAGCTATATACATAAATTAATATTCAGCAATGAAAGTGGCTACATTATATATTCGGCTCATTTTTCTTTGAAATTACTTGCTTCGAAGTTAATCGAAGAAAACAAAAAATCAAATCGCAAATCCCCTAAATTTTTTCATTAATACTATTTACATTGACCTGTTGTTATGTTTTCTCAAAAATTAATAAATAATTTATGAATTAGAAATGTCTAGAAAACATCCTAAATAAACATAGAGCTTTCTGTCCTATCGTACCGTGACGAGTCGTCCCGGAATGTGAGTGTGAGCGCTGTTATCAGGTCTGGCTGCAACTGTCTACAACGTTGATGGAAAGATACATTTTCAAGATTTTCGATGTTTTTGAACGGGTAGTATTATTGACCGAGCGAAGTGAGGTCTAAGATTCAAGTCGACGGTTTGGCATTTCTCTTAATGTTTAAATGTTTAAATTTTTGAATGTTTGAATGTTCAAATGTTTATATGTTGCGTATTTACGGCGAAATGCGGTAATAGATTTTCATAAAATTTGACAGGTATGTTCCTTTTTTAATTCCTTTTTTAAAGTAGACGTATATACAAGGTTTTTGGAAATTTTGCATTTCAAGGATAATATAAATGGAAAAAGGAGCCTCCTTCATACGCTAATATCGGAGTAAAAATCAGACTATAGAATTATTCATCATAAATCAGCGGACATAAGTGATTACACAGATGTGTGGAGTACTGTGTTTCAATCAGATACTTGTGGATGAGAATACTGCGTGAGGTCTACTGTTCACAGAACTACTAGTAGTCAACTGTCTACAACGTTGATGGAAAGATACATTTTCAAGATTTTCGATGTTTTTGAACGGGTAGTTGACCGAGCGAAGTGAGGTCTAAGATTCAAGTCGACGGTTTGGCATTTCTCTTAATCTCTATATCTATAAAAGGCTAAGCCCCTACAGACTGAAATCACACCACAGCCCAAACTACTGAGCCTACAAACTTGAAATTTCGCACAATTGTTTATGATAGACTCAAAACATCCACTAAGAAAGGATTTTCAGAAATTTGCCCCCCTGAAGGAGCTGGGGCCCCCCAAAAATTTTGTGCTTTTTAACCGCTCATTGCACAGCAAAGTCATGAGGAACTTTTTTGTTCAACTACGAAAAAAAATTAGATCTATGCAGAAAAATTCCGACTAGGAGCAGAGAGGGGTCCAGGAGAGGGCATTTTTTGAAAATTGTCATGAAAAATCACACTACAGCTCAAACTAATTGGCCTACAGACTTAAACCTCTGCACAAATATTCTTCAAACATGCTAAACGCGCACTAAGAACGGATTTTGAGATATTTTGTCTCTAAGGGTTTCAAAGGATGAAAGAGGATCCTATTTAGTAAGGTTATGAACATGGTAAGGTGAATGCCATATGGAGCTGAGACTATTGACACATGATATTCTAACATATGTTGTAATCATTGGAAAGCTTAAAATAATTTTATCAATCAGCTGATCGAATTTAATTCCCCATGAATCGAAAGCGCAAGCTTGCCACGTGTTTGTTCCATTGTTGAATGCTTGGCCAGTTCTGTTTGCGCCTTCTATCAGCTGTATATGGAGTCTCATACATTCCGATTAGAACAGAGTACAGACATTTTCTTTGGTTAGGAGTTTGTTGATAATTCTTTTTTCAAATTCAAATTTTATTGCAAACAAAAATCACATTGACAAATTTCTTAATAGACAACAAGATCACAAAAACAAGATGTCAAACATAAACCTACATTTATTTGTAGCACGGCCAGAAAAAGACAAACTTGAGTTGGTACTAGCCGTGAGTTCATTCAATATAACTCATATTTTTGTGTTAATATTTTGTGAACAAAAAGTACGAGTGGATGAGAGATGTGAGTAATTTCTTATATTTGATCTAAATGGTTATTCATATTGTAGTAGTCGGGGTCACTTCAATCAAAGTTTTTTATTTTGTAGCTAATAAATTTCATACTTATTGATTGTCCATAATGTATCCAGTGTCTATAATGTAAGTGATTAAACTACTCAAAATTAATGGCTTACTGGTCCTTCATAGAATTTATAGTATTCCTGGAGATTGAGCCTGTCTTTTTTCAGCGTTGACTATTAATAATAAAGCTTTATTTACAACTAGCTTACCTGGCGAACTTCGTACCGCCAAAAAGTCAATGTATCCCATGTCACACTTTACTTTATTTGGTGAATCATGAAATTCATCTGACAATCAATATTTTCATTTACATCTAAATACGGACTTCCTATGTGCTTAGTCATGCAGCATTCATTATTCCCAAAACATATTCTTCTCAATCAATTGGCAGTAAAGTGTTGAATTAAAAATGTATAATTTAATATTTTTGTTTTTGTTTTGTATTCTTTCTTTTCTTTATTACTATTGTGATTTTATTATGTATCATGTAATTACAATTGATTCACACCTGCACTCAGGATCTCCTTTGCAGGTTGTTATTAAACTTTATTGTCGATAATAATATAGTGAATGTAAATTATGTATCTATTTTGAAGAGACAATATTAAAGCAATTTCAATTTAAAAAAAAAAATTAAAAAAAAATTATTTAAAAAAAAGATAGGATAAATCAGTGTTTCAAAGATGAATTCAATGTTTTCATAGTTGTTGATTGTCAATAGATGGTCCAGGAAATATGTGATGTACGATGAATCACCAGGAATTACATCTTCTTTCCATCTTCCATTTTAGGATGAATATAAGCTAAGCCAAATTAAAAAAAACTGTAAATTTTTCTGACATTTTTCAGTAATAATAAATGCAATATGAACAACTCTCTTCAATGAGGTGAATAATTTCTTCCAACATTTTCCGGTTACTCAATGATAGGGGAGTAATAATTATTTGTATAGGTCTTCTAAGGAACCATTATCTACAACTGGTACCAATCAACTACACTTGACACTACATGATCATATTTCTGTTCTTCGGTAGCCGCTGGGCCGACAATTTCGAAAACATAGGTCTGTGAAATGGATTAATAAATAATCATTATTAGCCACCCTATTAAAATTTCTGGTCAGAAACCATCCCCAATATATTCACACAACATATTCCCAAAGTTTCATGCCGTTATGTCAAGTATTTTTCAAGTCATAGGGAACAAACACAAAACAGACATTCATTATATATATATATATATATATATATATATATATATATATATATATTGTTTTTTTTTCTATTTTTGCTTGTTGCTCTATACATATCTATATTTATTTATTCGTTGATTTTTTCTGTGTAATATACGTTTATAAATTTTTATGGTATATCCTTTATTTGTTTCCCTACTTCCATGCATGATCAATCTCATTTTTATTCATCTAGTTGCCAGTATTGAAATATTAATAAGATTACCATCCGACTATATTCTTCACCGAACAAGTTGGTTAAGACAGTGATATACAGCGTTGATAGTCAAATCTTTGGAAATAATACCTTCCAGAGATTTATATAAATTATCCAGTACTATTAAATACGACCAGAAGAGTATAAAATTTATAGCTTTAAGTTGTAGCAGTGCAAATTATCGCATCTATACTTGCAAATTTCGACAAATCAGTCACAGAAATTGTGAACTGTTGGAGCGGCCAACGTCAGTAACCGGCAAGAGCAGAGAATTGTGGGAGCTCCTGGGCGAGCTAGTAAGAATTTGGTATAATATATATTCTAAGAACCACAACAAGGGTTATATAATTTATTACTCTTGCTCTATCGACTGCAGCCAAGCAGGGCAACCTGTTATTGAAAGAAATAACGTGACAGCGTGTTGGCAATTATTATAAAGCCGTATTCCTGCACTCTTCACCCCCCTCTCATACATACCAGTTCGATGAATGTCGTCTCTGAGGTTTTGTCTATATCTGGTATTGTATGAGTGGAACAACTCTCCTGTATTAAACCTATCTTTATTCTTATCAATAAAAAAAAGAGCCTCCAAAATATATACACCTGGTAGTGGGAGAATCTTTAACTCTTTGAAATAATCTCTACAACTTGCTCTAATAGATTCACCCACCATCACTCTAACTGCCCACTTTTGAATCCTGAATATATGTATTGCATGAGTTGAATTGCCCCAAAATATAACACCGTATGAAAGAAGAGAATGGAACACAGCAAAATAAACACTTCTAAGCGTTCCTGCATCCAGTAATTTCTTCACGGTTCTAAGAACAAATACTGCCGAGTTTAGTTTGCTTTTTAGCTGGTCTAAATGAGGTCGCCAAGAGAGTTCAGAGTCCAGCACTACTCCAAGTATCTTTGCCTTGTTTGCTAAACCTATGTTTCCATCTCTCGTATCCAATACTGCTTCCCGAGCCGTCCTGAATGGAATCTGCAAAGTCTTATTGTAATTTAGTACCAACATATTTGAAGCAAGCCATTCTTCTAGTTTCTGAAGAGCTCTTCTACTTTCAGATTCCATATCATGCTGACTGTTACTTTTCAATAAAATACTATCTTACATCATAAGCATATAAAACACAGTGTGCTGGCTCAAGGTGTGGTGGCAAGTCGTTAATATATAGAAGGAAAAGCAAAGGACCAAGGACTGATCCCTGAGGGACCCCACTCCTCGCCTGTAACCATTCCGACTGATACACGAAAGAGTGAGACTGTATTTCCACCCGCTGATGTCTCTCATCAAAGTATGATACGAACTACTTGAGAACCTTGCCTTCAAAACCATATAATTTCATCTTTTTCAATAAAATTTCAATGTTTACAAGATCGAAAGCTTCGGAAAGATCGGCAATCAGACCACATACCCTGGATCCTCCATCCACAGAATTCAGAAATCATTCATAAAAGAAAAAAGCGCATCACCTGTAGAAGTGCCGGGCCTGAATCCAAACTGTTTAGGGGACAGCAGTGTTAACTTGTTTAAGTACTTTCTTAATCTGTGGTGCACTACGTATTCTAATATCTTTAGAAATACAGGTGGATTGGCAATCGGTCTGTGATTTTCAGGAAGCTTGTAAGATCTTCAGGAATACCATGGAATATTTCAACTTCAACGGTGCACAACCGGCTCTCATTGATTCATTAAAGATATAAGTCAGAGGTTCAATTATATGTTCGGCTGTATGCTTCACTAGATAGTTTGAAATATTGTAGTGATCATAGGATTTTTTATTTTTAATGATTTAATTATCTTTCTGAGTTCTGTTCTACTTATTGGATCAAATTCTTCCAAGTGGAAAGTTCGCGACTGTTGATGAACACTGCTAAAGAACTATAGCATTATTCATCATAAATCAGCTGTCGAGTTGATTATAAATTGCTTGCCATGACGCATGCAATTCAATATCTCAATGTAACTTCATAAGAAATCAGCTGCTGTGTAGACTATAAATTGCATGCCTCATTGAATTCAATTTTTATGTACTATTAAATGAACTATTGATTGCGTGCAATAGCGCATGCAATTAATAACTAAAATCATTTATAAAAGAAAAAAGCGCATCACCTGTAGAAGTGCCGGGCCTTCTACACGGGCCTTCTATTGTTATTCTAACAATATTCACAATGTTGTTTTAGCCAGCTAAAGTGCTATTTGATAACTCTGGATTGTGAACGCCCCATCTAGAACCATCTGCTATCAGCTAATTGCAGTAGCGTACCAAGCAGATAATTTGTGTAACTTGAAGTTGGTTTGACCAGTTATAGAATAGACACGCTGGGAAGTCTAGCTTCTGAAGCCAACATCTACTGCCATATCGCCCTATCGTGACTACATCATCGCATAGAAAACTTTTAGATTGTGTCCATTTCAGATGAAAGTAAATTATTATTTATAAAAATGGTAAACTCCCGCTGCTCTCCCACTGAAATAGACACAATTCTGCTATGGAAAGCAATGTAAACAAACTCTACAGAAAAGTTTTCTATCCGATGCTGACGTCATGATGGAGCGATATGGCAGTAGATGTTGGCTCCATCAACTTTCAGTAAGAATAAGTTATACAATGGGGCGTGTCTATTCTATAACTGGTCTAAGGTTTGAAAAAGTAAGATTATAAACATATGGCTGCCGTTTTAAAAGAGATAGCGGACTCAAACCTGCGCTATCTGCAATCTCATCTGTTAATTTTTTTCTAACGTACCACTATAGCATTGAGTTAACACAGACTTAGCAAATAGCTGGAGATAGCAAATAGCTCGACTTAGCCAGCTAACTCCAACATTGTGAATACCCCTATTGTATTGTCTCTCGAACTTTCTCTGCTTTGAACTCGGGTTGTCCTGTCAGGGGTGCCCACAAGGGGGGGGCATGGCGCAATTTGCGCCATCAACATTTTTGGGGGGGGCATGATTTTTTTTATATTTTATGTCAACATTTTAAATCATGGCTAAAAATCAAGGTATTAAATGGAGATATCCTAATGTATTAATTTAATACTTTTTCCCACCTTTACAATGCTATATTTTGCAAAGTGTAACTCAATATAAAGCATAAAAATACAATTGATGATAATATGTATGCAGGAATTTTAGTAATTTTAAGCCTATGAGTTTGAAGGTAAATCTTTGACAAAAATATATCATAACTTCATCATCCACTATTATTCTGATTTCCTTTGCTCAATTTTAAATGGTCCTGTGTTTGAGTTTCCTTGCTGTTGCAACCTAATTTTCTTAAAAGCACAATGCATAAGTAAAATTGTAATGTACATTTTAATCTAATAATTATTTTAATTTCGAAGGCGTTTCATGATGATATTAATATCTTTGAAATGGGAATGCAATTATAAAACAACATCGCAAACTAAAAGAATCTCCTCTTTTATGTGAGATGAATGATTTTTGTAAAAATATAATCGTCAAGTAAGATACGTTTGATTCAGAAAATCAAGAAATTTTCGATATTTTTCTCATTTTCACAGTCTCGACAGTTTTTCGATATAATCAGTGAAACATTTAAACATTTAACATTTAAACATTAAACATTTAAACATTTAACATTTAAACATTTAAACATTTAACATTTAAACATTTAACATTTAAACATTTAAACATTTAAACATTTAAACATTTAAACATTTAAACATTTAACCATTTAAACATTTAAACATTTAAACATTTAAACATTTAAACATTTAAACATTTAACCATTTAAACATTTAAACATTTAAACTTTAAACATTTAACATTTAAACATTTAAACATTTAAACATTTAAACATTTAAACATTTAACATTAAACATTTAAACATTTAACATTTAAACATTTAAACATTTAAACATTTAACATTTAAACATTTAAACATTTAAACATTTAAACATTTAAACATTTAAACATTTAAACATTTAAACATTAAACATTTAAACATTTAAACATTTAAACATTTAACATTTAAACATTTAAACATTTAAACATTTAAACATTTAAACATTCAAACATTCAAACATTTAAACATTTAAACATTTAAACATTTAAACATTTAAACATTTAAATGGTAGCAGAGAACGTGATTCTCGATGAATCTGATGAATGTTGTGATCTTATTTTGGTGATGAGGTTGGAATTCAATGATTGATATGTTTAGGGAAAATAAGGCACTTAGTTTGAGAGGTATCAGGAAATTATATTCTAATAATTATCACAGGATCTATTAGCATTCACAATATTGTGAGCTGTAAAAATATGTATTTATTAATACTGATATATGGATTTCGAGTCAGTTCAGAATTTGACAAATTGAAACCTGTTCAGTCTATAGATTTACTAGAACATACTTCGATCAATGAATAAAAATAATAATTTAAAATCTCAGTGTTTGTGTGTTCATGCCGTGCATGGAAATAAACTTCCTACATATATCAAATAAATTTATAAAAGAGTTCTTATAACTTATATGATAGTGGTCGACACGTTGCGAATTTCTTAAATTTGAACAAAAATTTATATAGCGCTTTGATTAATTCCCCAATTCACTGACAAAGGCCTTAGTATTAAATGAGCTCATTTAAGATAATTTGCACACTCACTATAATGATGTTCTTGAAGTTCTCGTAGAATAATTAATTATCTCCAATAATTAATTAGCCGGATCCTTTCGTCTCTGCAGGGCTCTTGTATGGTCCAGATTTCTACAAGTTTCTATCAGTATTAATTATATATTTACGGGAATAAGTTACAGTTAAGAACTCTTTAACACACACTGAGTTCACAAATGATCAAACATTAATTACATGTACTTGACATTTAAAAACGAGATTGGCTTGATGCTTTTAAAAATTAATTGGAAAAAATTTCTGGATTTTGCCCGAAATTTAGTTCCTGTGATGAAATACACCGATGCTGAATTATTTGGGGACTAGTTTTTGGAAGAATTATGCTGGATTCATATGGAAAAATACCTGAAAAATTGAATAAAACTAGTCTGGAAGCTGTAGTGTGAGTAGTTTTTGAGAAAAAAGTTGAAATATGCAGAAAATCTGAGTATAAAAACACAGACTTCTACGTTTGATGCCCAATAACTTTCTTTAATGACCAGTAAACAAATAATTTTTCGCAATAAAAATTGTAGAGAATTTAATTCTGAAAAGAATTATGTAAGCTGTGTAAACTAAATTTGGATAAAAGTTGAATAAAATGTATTCTTATGTAGTACCTTACAACACAAAAATTTGCTGTTTTATGAGGAGAGAACTAATAACTCATAGGTTGTAGCTGATTGCAAATAAAATATTCGGTTTTTATGGAAAGTTTTATTTTTATATAAAAGTAACATATCTTAATGACATTCAACTTTTACCAAAAGACTAAAGATGATGTTCAAAGTGATCTCCGTTGTTCTGAATGCATATGTTCAGACGTCTTCTCATCGATTGTCGGACCCGTTCAAATATTCCAGGAGTCTGCTTTATCATTTCTATTCCGTTCAAAATCCTTAATCGGAGTTCTTCAATGGTATCAATCGGAGTATTGTATACTAAGGTTTTCAAGTGTTCCCGAAGATAAAAATCCAAAGGATTTAAGTCCGGTGACCTAGCTGGCCCACCTCGGCCTATCCATTGATTTGGAAAGCTGTGATTCAGGTGTTCACGAACACAAAGTAGAAAAACACAGACTTCCACGTTTGATACTCAATAACTTTCTTTAATGACCTGTGAACAAATAATTTTTCGGAATGAAAATTGTAGAGAATTTAATCCTGAAAAGAATGATGTAAGCTGTGTAAACTAAATTTAATAATAGTTGAATGAAATGTATTCTTATGTAGTACATTACACCACAAAAATTGCTGTTTTATGAGGAGAGAACTAATAACTCATAGGTTGTAGCTGATTAAAAAAAAACCTGGATTTAAATAACAGCTGATTTATCTTGTTTTAAATGAGAAATCATTTAAAAGAAATTATCATCTAAATATTATTTTCAGAAATATTTTAGCTCACTGTTGAACAAAACAACAAACTGTAAGTTAGGCCTACTGTAACCGCGCTGTGTTTTTTGTTTAATCTATCAACCAGTTATTTGTAACAATTTCACTTTGCTTTTGTGTTAAGTGTTAACTTTAAAAAAAATGGCAGGTAATTTTAGACATTATCCTTACTCCAAATTAGCTGACATGCTTTTAGTGTTTTGGGACACTGTAATAGTACTGAAAGCAAGACTTTTGTATCAAGAGAACTTTCCTAACTGAGTATGTCCAAGTTCAAGGTTTTTTGCCACTATTCATCAACGACTGTCTGAAACAGGTTTTTTGGTGTCCAAAGAGTACATTTATGCAGGCAGACCCCAATCTACTAAGACTGTTGAGTAAGAAGAACAAGTTCTTAATGAAATTTATGAATATCCAGAGAAGAGCACGAGAGAATTGTCAGTGCAGTTTAATGTCAATCAATCTATTATTTGGAGGATACTAGCAACAATTACATCCATACCACCTCCAGAAAGTTCATACTCCATTGCCACGGGACTTTAATTCCCCGTGCTGGTATTTGACGATGGTTTTTAGAAAAACTTGCTAACTCAAACTTTTCAACAACCGTTTTATTTACCGATGAGGCACACTTTACAAGAGCAGCTATCGTCAACGCCCACAACCAACATATTTGGGCAGATGAGAATCCTCATGCCATCAATCCTAATCGTCCATAACATCAGTTTTCAGTAAACATTTGGACAGGAATCATAGAATATCCTCTACTTCTTTTCAAGCTTACTCCCAGGATTGATGGCATAATCTACTTAAACTTTTTGAGAAAGGAGCTATTTATCTTACTTGAAGATGTACCTCTTCAGTTGCGCCAAAACATTTGGTTCATGCATGATAGAGCTCCAGCACACTTCAATGTTGCTGTTCGTGAACACCTGAATCACAGCTTTCCAAATCAATGGATAGGCCGAGGTGGTATCATGGCCAGCTAGGTCACCAGACTTGAATACTTTGGATTTTTATCTCTGGGGACACTCGAAAACCTTAGTATACAATACTCCGATTGATACCATTGAAGAACTCCGATTAAGGATTTTGAAGGGTATAGAAATGATAAAGCAGACTCCTGGAATATTTGAACGGGTCCGACAATCGATGAGAAGACGTCTGAACATATGCATTCAGAACAATGGAGGTCACTTTGAACAACATCTTTAGTCTTTTGATTTAAGTTTAATTTCATTCAGATATGATACCTTCATATAAAAATAAAACTTTTCATATAAACCGAATATTTTATTTGCAATCAGCTACAACCTATGAGTTATTAGTTCTCTCCTTATAAAACAGCAAATTTTTGTGGTGTAATGTACTACATAAGAATACATTTTATTCAACTTTTATCCAAATTCAGTTTACACAGCTCACATAATTCTTTTCCGAATTAAATTTTCTACAATTTTTATCTAGAAAAAATATTTGTTTACAGGTCATTAAAGGAAGTTATCGAGCATCGAACGTAGAAGTCTGTGTTTTTCTACTTAGATTTTTTGCATATTTCAACTTTTTCCTCAAAATCTACTCACACTACAGCTTCCAGACTAGTTTTATTCAATTTTTCAGATATTTCTCCATATGAATCCAGCAATTTTTTTTCAAAAACTAGTCCCCAAACAATTCAGCATCGGTGTATTTCATCAGAGGAACTGAATTCCGGGCGAAATCTTTCACTCTGTATAGCTCGCTAATGAAGCGTTTATGGATATATGTTTATAAAACTTTTTTCCTTTTTTTCATATTTTACCTCTACTATCACGTATTGAATTATTTTACCATAATTAAGAATCACCCCTGTATAATGTATTGCTTAAAAAATAAAAATAAAATGGGCATAAAAATAGGCAGTAAAACTGCACATGCAAGAAGGGAGAGGAATGAACTATGTTTTTAATATAATATAATAATTTTTAGAAATAATTAATTTCAAATCAATTCGACAGCTTGACTGACTCTTGCTTGGCTGGAAAAAATACACAAACACCCAAACTTTTTTAATCAAGGCCTTGAAATCACTTAATAGTTCCTTATGGAGCGACCATATTGTGCGGTTTTTATGGCGGTATAGTAGTCGAATGTCAAATAGTTCTCATTAGCAAACCCATAAAATACTGAGAGAACATCATTCATTGTTTGGAGAGAATCGATTGTAGCCTAGACGAACAATAGTGTTGTGAAAGTGATCGTCATCTTGCTAGGCGGGTTGATCAGCCAGAGCAAGTCTGGCATTGCAGATCTGTACTGTGTATAGCAGCCCTGTACTGTGTACAGCGGGCGACCTTTTGTTTTCTACCACTATCGATATCGTTCCCGACATCCCACAGGCGCAACTAGCTCTTTCTTTTTGTCTTCTTCCTTGCTCCCATCCATTCATTCCATTGTGTTGGAATTATCATTCGGATGACGTGTTCTGTTCAGCGTTGCTCTTAATCATTCATTCTCCCTTATTTCCCAACAATCTCATACAACACCGAAACCTTCCTCTTCACTTCATGTTCACATGCAAATATTCCATCCTCCCTTTCCCCGTTTCTCTTCTAGCAACCCATCATTTTGTAATTGCGCAATGTTGTAACTAATTGTAATTGATCAAAAAAAGGCTCTGTTGATATATTTCCGTTCGGTTATGAGTCTTCTAATGGTGATAATTTCCAATGATGATAATATTGATCACAGATGTGGCTTTGAAGATATTCTTACGTTTTAATCCAGTCAATATAGGTATAAAAAAGAGAGTGTGCTTGCAATTTATATTGCAGTTTTGATTTTCCAATATATTATTTGGGTACATAAGAGAAGTCCAGAACCAATTTCTTCATGCAAAATTTCCTTGTGCTAGATACAGAGTGGCCAAAAAATCTCGTATTTTCGGCTTATTTTCCAGTTTTCAGCTATTTCTGCCAAATCTCGTAATCGGACAGAAAAATTTGCTCTAGCCTTTTTTTTTAGATTATTAAATTCTAAATAAAATAAGATCATTCAAAACTCTCTATCTGCAATGAGTACTGAGTTATGATATTTCAAAAGTGTGTGAAACTTGAAGAAAAAATCAATTTTGATGAATTTTAGTTTCTGATCAACAATATCTTCCAATTGTTACCATTTAGATGTATAATTTGAAATTCCTCTAGGCGTATTTTTGTGCTCTACAATCTAAGATGGGTAGACTGCTCTATCTCATATAGATTTCCAGGTACACCTGACAACAATGCTCCTTGTATTGTGAAAAACACCTAATTTTCAGCTTCAACCATCAACATTGTCCTCACATTGATATTTCGCACAATGACATAAGCTTATGAGATTATGTTCTACAGGAAAATACCCGTTAGATACACTTCATTACAGTATTTCCTAGTGAAGAGGCATGCTTAAGGACACCTCAAGGATCAAAATTTGAAACACTTATAACTTTTGATACAATGCTTAGATTTCATCGTACTACAGTTCATTCTTCTCGGCTCGTCAAGGAGGTCCAAAATCATGCATCATAAATCAAATTCGGTCGAAAAATGGAAAATTTATTGTTGAGTTACTTAAGCCCATATTCCAATACACAAAAAATTGCTAATTTCTCTATTCAAAGCTATGTATCTAGGTAACCCCTTATCATAAAAATCATTACTTGATCTTGAAATGTACAATAGAATTTTCTCTTTCGTCTGCTGTTATCGATTCATGAAAAAATATGTTCGTGAAGTGATATTTGATTGTTGAAAAAAGTCCAGAAATTTTAGATATTTTTCTCATATTAATGATTTTGACAATTCTATGATAGGGAAAAGTGATACAAAATGGATTTTAGACAACTGAGTTCGTAGACGATGAATTTATCTACAATTTGGAATCAATAGTAAGTTTCTATGATGTATCAGAGTCGTTTTGAAACTCTTGATCAACCTTAAAATCACGAAAAAAATGTAAAAACTGAAATCGCCATTTTTAAAATCTTCTGTAACTTTCGAATTGTATTGCAATCGAAAGTATTATTTATTGGAGTGTGTAGAGGGGGACAATTTTCACATCCTCACCAGATTTGGGAATTTTATCAAAAGTATTTTACAAGACATGCAGCTTTGAATATAGAAATTGGCTATTTTTTGTGTATTGAAATATGGGCTCAAGTAAACTCAACAGTAAATATTCCATTTTTCGACCGAATTTGATTTATGATGCATGATTTTGGACCTCCTTGACGAGCCGAGAAGAATGAACTGTAGTACGATGAAATCTAAGCATTGTATCAAAAGTTATAAGTGTTTCAAATTTTGATCCTTGAGGTGTCCTTAAGCACGCCTCTCCACTAGGAAATACTGAAATGAAGTGTATCTAACGGGTGATTCCTGTAGAACATAATCTCATAAGCTCATTGTGTGAAATATCAATGTGAGGACAATGTTGATGGTTGAAGCTGAAAATTAGGTGTTTTTCACAATACAAGGAGCATTGTTGTCAGGTGTACCTGGAAATCTATATGAGATAGAGCGCTCTACCTATCTTAGATTGTAGAGCACAAAAATACGCCTAGAGGAATTTCGAATTATACATCTAAATGGTAACAATCGGAAGATATTGTTGATCAGAAACTAAAATTCATCAAAATTGATTTTTTCTTCAAATTTCACTCATTTTTGAAAAATCATAACTCAGTACTCATTGGGGATAGGGAGTTCCGAATGATCTCATTTTATTTCATAATCTAAAAAAAGGCAGGAGCAATTTTTTCTGTCAGATTACGAGATATGGAAGAAAGAACTGAAAACTGGAAAATGAGCCGAAAATACGAGGTTTTTTGGCCACTCTGTATCTAGCACAAGGAAATTTTGCATGAAGAAATTGGTTCTGGACTTCTCTTATGTACCCAAATAATATTATATTGAAAAATCAGAACTACAATATAAATTGAATTCACCAATGTATATAGTGACTGGACTATTTGTTTCTGTGGGTAATGTGATTCTCTATTCCACCTTCTACATCATCTTGCATATCATGTTAAATATTTATCATCTAAACAATAAATTGATAGAAGAAAAAAGGGCCTTCCTCTTTGAATTCTTTAAAATAGAATTTAAAGCATCTTATAAATACCTTTGTTTCATTTGTATTGAATGTTATACCATCGTCAGGTACAGATTCAAATATTTTAGACCAGCAGTCAACCCGTGCTTTGCATTGGGGAAAATTTTGTGTTGTAAAATGCAATTCCCTTATATCTAGGAAACATAAAATATAGAATAATTATTTGTTTTCTCGTCAAAATTATGTGGATAATATACATCAGAGTTGGAAATTCTCAGCCAAAAAATTTTTGATTGGTCTCCAACCCGCAATCTTTGATACATGAGCCGTTGGGCTTTTATTGTTATGTAAACATCGAGTCACAAATTAGTTATATATTTTCTGATTATACAAGTAGAATTGATTGAGTCTCCCAAAACATTGCGTACCGGAACCTACATTGTTAGAAAAACAAAACTGAGATTACCTTATGAATTTCTCGTTGCTGTCCAGTCGGTAGCACAACGATTCAATGATTTTAGACCTCTTTACGCTTGTGTGACCATTATTGTCTTCGCACTGATTGAACACATTGTCAGAGAATAACTAATTATATTTTAGGTAGAGTTCTCTAGTAGCAACCCTCCTGTAAGAGCATTCGCTCTTCTCTTGAGATCCTTCTTTCGCTTTGCCAACTGTCCATCATTAGTGTGCGGTCCGTATAGAACAGAACTGCGTTCACAATAGGGCAGGAACAACTTTTCAGTGATCCTTGAACTACCTAATAAAAAAACTCTGAACATTCTCACTGGTTCAGCGGTCTGCTCTTTTCCATTACAACCCAATTAACAGGCTGTTCGGGGGATGAAACTAGTGAAATCCAATGCGCCTTTTCCCTTTTTTTGTCCTCACATTCATTGTATGGAAGCAATTAATTAGATAAATTAGATAAATACATCAACTACTGAAGAACTCGATGAGGTTCTAGTGTATTACATATCGTAGAATGATATATTCAATTTAATATGGCTTTGTGTGAATTTATTCATGTATACTATTCTTGTTAGCCATTAATTTTTTAAGTCGCTGAAGAAGAACAAAACATCTAATCATTTAAATAATAATTAATTCAATAATTTTTTCAGCTTTGTAATGTCATTGCAAATCGTGTTTGTAATGTGCCGTAAGTAGTGGGTTGTTGCAGGAACAGCATATCCAAACAGGGGCGTGGCCTTGCCCCCAGGACCCGGGGACCAGCGCCAAGGCCAACCCCCCCCCCTCAAGGGGTGTGGGACCAGCAGGGGTCATTGACCTGTTACCTCTGCCCACTTCAAGTCATCAACCTTTTATCTCCACCCATTTTCATCAGTTTGATCCCCCCCTCCACATCCAAATCTACCATTTTGCTCAAAACCAGCCTTTTATTCTAGTCAAATGGTTTTTTTTTTTATATAACCATCATATCGATGTTTTAATCGATGTTCTTCTGGCATTAAAAAATCAACCTTATTGAATGGAATCTCTGGTTTAGACATTCTAATTCTTTGAAAAAAAATCCTCCATACTATGTTCTAATGTGAAGCCGTGACCTTCAAGCTCTGCCCAATCAAATTTTCTTGAAGCCATTACACATTCTCCTATCAGATAATATGCCTATCGGTACATTGCATCATGAATATATTGCTTGAATTCAGCATTATTGTATACATAATCTATCATACTTTCTTCTAATAGCCTAATTCCAGTCTTAAGATTATCATAACTAACAAATCCAACCTTTTCTTTTTGGTACGCATCTTTAGATAATAGATTATTAATACTAGTCTTTGCTTCTTCAGTAATTATCTTCAAACTTGATTTCAGATGATCAAATGACACTAGTTCAGCCTTCTCCTTATTAAAATCTGATATTGTCAAAACTGTTTTTTCAAGTTCTTCAAATTGTTTCTTCAAACTATCTTTGGATGTAATCAAATCAACCTTTTCATTATCAAAGTCGGATCTAGTTAGAACTGTTTTCTTATGTTCACTTTACTGATTTTCTAAATATTCCTTAGCATCTATCTCATTACTTTTACCATGTGAAACACGTCCAAACCTGTCCACAGACATGTTGTAACTGTATGAGTGAATAAGACACTAACTTCAACCTTTCCTTATACATTTCCGCTCAGCCAGATCAAAAATAGCCTCCCACAATTGATTACTATCTGTGATTGTTGTTATATGATGATCATTGCTACATCCATAGTGGAAATGGCCACATTCCTCAATTACAATATCTAAGAGTTCATACATTTCAGATAAGATTGAATACTTTGAACTTGAATTCGACCATTTACTATCATCAGACAATTCTTTATCATCATTGTCCTTAACTCTACTATATCATTCTCAACACAATATTGTGAGAATCTAATGCTATTAGCCAATTCTGTAAGCTTGTCCAAAGTTATTCACATTAATAACCTGGACAACTTTTTGAATTTAGAATAACTAGAACAATGAGACATATTTGAGGTTATGTTCTATTGAACAAGAAGTTCTTATGTACAACTGAACTGCAGCTCTAACAAGCTTATACTAAATCAAATCTTATACTTACCTACTATTATATATGCTTCGCTTTCCACCTGACAGGAGGATGTAGGTATATAAACTTGAAAGTTACCCCCATCTTTGTGCTGTACGAAGCGCAAGCATTAGCTTAAAACACTTCCCCATTTCAAAACTGAAACATAATTATCAATTCCATACTAAACCACTATGAAAAATTCATAATAGTTTAATATAGAGAATTTATTTGTATACAGCTAAGAAATAGGCCTATTCCATTTTATTCCTTATCTAATTTGCTACATCATCCAGAAGTACCAATGATGGTTTATCCTCCCGGTGAATACATCTCATAACATACTTCCCATTATTAAAACTTTCCAAAGTTTGTCCATTTAGGTCTGATAAAAACCTTTCTGGCAAAAATACGTCAAAAAACACACATTGTCCACGCTTATTTTTCTCATATAATCGCAACACACTTCTCAATCCGAATGGTGTACAAACTATTCTTGCCTTATATACTTGCCTTATATCCGAATGGTGTACGAACTATTCTTGCCTTATATACTGGATAGCTGGAGTCAGACTTCAAGTCACGTATATGCACAATTCAATTTATTTCAATTTATTTATCTATTTAAATTTTCACAATATTACATTTCACCAAGTACATATATAATAACCTCTCCAGCTATATAGCTATTTAAGAGGTATACAGTTAGAAAATTTACAGACAATAATTATTTTAAAACAATTTGACATTTCCAATGAACACAAAGTCAACAAAAGAAGTTTAAAAACAGTTCAGTACAGATTGTCAGTACACTTTTTTAGCATCCCACTTTGTCACAGTATTCTGATCCATACAGAAGGCATTTGCTGCCAACTTGATTTTCATCATCTCAGCCACAAATACACACAGGTTACAACCAAGATTTATCTAAAATGTGAGATAAATTATTTTTAACACGGCTCTTCCTCGAAGACGGAGAGGTCCAATGCTCTATCCTCCACTAATCACTCCCACTACCTAGCAGCATTCTCCTTCTTTTGTGTCTGAGTGAGAGAGCTTTGTAACGCAACATGGCAACACTCCCCTCCATCTATTGCTGGCCATGTTCCAAGTACTGGTCAGCATGTATATTGGTTTGTGTATGTTACAGAGATGTTTTCATCACAAGAACATGAAGCAAAATGACACGGCGCATCCAATTGTGCACAGGATGTCCGTCTGTGTCCATGCTACAAACTATGGAGGGAGAAATGGGTTTCTCCTCTTCATGTTAAAACCCAATCAGCAAAATCAACTCGAATCGAAATCAAAACAAGCTCATTTTGTCAAACGTGAGGGCTTGATTCAAGATTTCATTCGCATGCGTTTTGCTCGAAATGAGTTAAATTCAAGAGCCCGTTTATACATCGTTCAAGCCAGTTTCGAGCTCGAAATGCAGGCTCTAATCAGGCTGGTGCTGCGAGCTAAAATCAAGGTCGCGTTGCGAGCTCGATTCAGGCCCGAGATGCACGGTCGAATCAGGATTGAGATGCAGTCTTGACTCAGGCTTGAAACGCATGCTGGATGCAATCCCCCCATTCAAGGCCACCTGGCACACCTTTCACGAAATTCAAGCTCGATTCTATTGTGATTCTAGATCAATTAGAGTCGGATTCAAGCTGGATGTTTAGAGTGAATCAATCCTGATTCAAGGCCAGTGCAATCCATTATCAATGCTTAATCATTATTCAAATTTCATCCAGAATTTGAAATAAATCTGTAATTCTTATTATTCATGATTCAATTATTCTTCCAAACTAATGCTCCAATCTTACTATTGCCTTAATACTCTATTTCTATACTCAGTGGACATCCATACATTCTATATAATTATAGATGAAATCTATATATAATATATAGATTATATAATATATATATAGACTATATAATATATATATTATATAGATGAAATCTATATAATATATAGATTATATAATATATATATAGACTATATAAAATATATATTATATAGATTTCATCTATATATAGAATGTATGGATGTCCACTGAGTATAGAAATAGAGTACTAAGGCAATAGTAAGATTGGAGCATTAGTTTGGAAGAATAATTGAATCATGAATAATAAGAATTACAGATTTATTTCAAATTCTGGATGAAATTTGAATTATGATTAAGCATTTATATTGGATTGCACTGAATCAGACTATTAATATATATTTTATATTTTTAATATTATTCAAATTGAAATATTCTTTAAAATTCTCCTGTGAATGGCAAATTACTTATTCATTCTCTCCTGTCAGGGCAGTCTATAAACTGTCTCTGTAGCTGTATTGATTGAGTCGAGATCGACCTCTGCTAACCAATAACAGCTTGCAGACTGTCCTGCGAGGGAGCAGTGCATGAGTCACTCGCCATTCCATGAATTAATTAAATCAAATCTGCTCTAGTTCAACAGCCCTCTATGCTTGCAACACCTCAAATGGAATACAGTTCATATACATCTGAGTAACACATCAATTATTACTTTGAATATCTATTAAAATATTAAATATTATATATTAATATCTATATTAGTTTATTTTCTTTAAAGCTTAACTTCAGAGTATATCTATATGAGCAAAAAATGTAAATAAGAAAGCATTATTTTCAATAAAATGCAATGATTTTTATTAAATATTACAAAAATTGAACTTTCAATTTATAACTAATTATATATTTTTACTTTGAACTGCTATCGTCCTCGATTTGAGCTTCATGAGGCGTAGTCTCTCTGCTCTTGGTCCTGTAAAATATGAAATGTACAGTTTAGTGGGATAACTTAATAGGTTATTATGAGTAAAATATAAAATTTCTCGGTAATCAATTCTCAGAATGCTGATTATGTAGCTTAAAAACTTTTATAAGTTGGAGACTGATATACATACTGTATCTTTCAGGATAAGTTATTGGTCGAATACTCTACCTTTTGACATACATAAATGAATTTCAACCCCTCATAAGTGGTTGACTTAGACCTTCATAAGGACATCTCATTCACATTTATGACAGTTTTGCACACTGTCAAACGAGAGAATAAAGGGGAGCATTTCGGGAGCATCTTTTGAAATGAAATGTAAAAATCTGGTGTGGCGCACTCACACAACTTTCCTTGCCGTTATGAAATTGATCACCTGACACTATTGTTCCCGCGCATCTCAAGTCTACTATTCAGTGATTTGAGCCAGCTGGTGACAGGGTAATAACGCTGGAGACACACATGAGGTCTGCTATCTCTTCATAGTGAATGATTTAATAGAATCAACAATAATTTGCAATTGAATAATCACATTTTCTCAAATTTAAAGCTTATTTTCAATTTTAGGTGAAAATGTTACTGAACATTAATTGTAGAGATTTTCATGCTCAATCTACTCCACTTGATTTTTTTGTTTCAATTGTATCTGAAGCCTGATAATTGGGATTCTATCTGCATTGATGGGGCGGAGCTCCTGAAATTTTTACAGATATGGGACTTGTGACAGTTGATAGAGCTTATCAATGACTATTTTAGGTATGAATTTGATCAGAATTGTTGGAGCGGTTTCCGAGAAAATCACGAAAAACCTTGTTTTTGACAACATTTTCGCCATTTTAGCCGCCATCTTGAATTGCATTTGATCGAAATTGTTCATGTCGGATCCTTATAGTGAAAAGACCTTAAGTTCCAAATGTCAAGTCATTCCGTTAATTGGGAGATGAGATATCGTGTACACAGACGCACATACACTCATACACACACACACACACACACACACACACACACACACACACACACACACACACACACACACACACACAGACCAATACCCAGTTTTTTGGACTCAGGGGACCTTCAAACGTATAGAAATTTAGAAATTGGGGTACCTTAATTTTTTTCGGAAAGCAATACTTTCCTTACCTATGGTAATAGGGCAAGGAAAGTAAAAAGTTCCAAACAGATTACTAAATAAATAATCAGTTTTTCAATGTGTTTCGTTATTCATCAAAAAAAGTGTTGTTTTAAGTTTTATTACTTTTATCAATCATAGCCATTTTTGATAAAAGTATCATAGAACATTTTTATTGATGTCGTCATTGTTTTAAAAAGGCCTTTAAAATTATGTTCCACACAATGGGTGTTTACATTTTAAATATTTGAGTTACAAACCCTCATTTCTTCAAAAACTAAAACTTCAATCAGCCGCCATTTTGGATACAATTATCATAGAACATTATTATTGATGTCATCTTTCTTGTTTTAAAAAGACCTTCAAAATGATTAACCACACAATGGGTGTTTACATTTTAAATATCCCAGTTACAACCCCCAAGTAAACCCGTTATGTGGGGTTGGAACTCGGTTGTACATTAAAAGGTAGAGTATTCTATCAATAACTTATCCTGAAAGTTACATTATTATATCTACAACAGTCTCCAAATTATTGAAGGGTTCCCATACATATGACTCACTCTGTATATGTGCATATGTAGGTATCGTTGAATTTCAAAGGTTGTTGAAGAACTGTGTTTGAAGGAGGTTCCGTCTTTGGGTAGCAGTGATTGGACATTGGTTGCAAAAAGGCAAACATGTAGAATAAATTTGAAAAGAGTATTGGGAGCAAGCGGTGAAGTGTACGAAACGATGAGTTCTTCTTTGATTCAAGTAACTGATTTGCAATTTTTCCACATGTATTGGGACTACTAATTTATGATTAGTCCATACTTTCATAAAAGAAAGCCTTTTTGACATGATTGTTTTATTCACAAATAAGTTTATTGAATGAACTATTTTCATTTCACAACATATTGGACAATTCAATTTTCTATCTGTAAGTCAAATATTTTCTTGGATTATTATTTTTATACTTTGAAAACATGATCAATAATAATAATTTACTAATGATGAATTTTGTGTACGTATATGTATGTCATTGGCCTTTGATGATACTGCTATTTCCTTATAATTGAAAAAAAATGGGCTGGTTCAGGCGGTTTACACTCAAGAATAGTATAATAGTAGGTTGCCTTGATCACATAAGACGCGTGGAGAACGCAGCCTGCTATGGTGTGACGTCATGCTGCGACCTCTCGCCCTGGCTTAACATGCATTCAAATGTAAAAATGCCAACTTCGAGCCCTCATAGCAAATCAACCATCAACTTTACATAGAAGTGATTGACATCAAAATGTTCAGCATTTTATCCCCTTTGAAACAATATCAAACTAATTTTCAGTAAAAATCCTATAAATGTTACCGGCGAGTCTAAAACAAATCGTTTGAACACACAATTTGATTTGATAATACCATTTCAAATACGTTTTTGTACTTTCTATTAGTTTTTTCTGCATCGTTTTAGTTCTTTCTCTTAAACAGATTCTATTCTCATTTAGAAATTTTATCCTTATGAAGTCTGTGGAAAGAACTAACAGCTTCTTTAGGAATTTCAGGATATTAACGTTATTTTATCAACAACTCCTGAAACATAGCAATGCGAACCCATCAACGGTTGCCTAGCTTTATCACAAAAATAAACAGTCTAGATAAGCCCTAAGAATATATGAACATCATTTAAACATTATAAAGATTTTTATTTATCCCAATTATGATAAAAAAAATAGATAATCATGACTTTTAATGACTTTAATGCTGTTATTTTATCAAAAAATAAAGCGCATTACACTACTGTACTGTAAAGTAGTTGAACTTGTTTCTCTAAATCCGGTAAAAAACGAACTGGGTAGGACTTTGGACCTGGTCCTTTGTAACTTTCCTGCCAAAGTCTTCCAAAGCGATGATCCCTTGCTTCCTGAAGACGGCCATCACCCGGCATTGTGTGTTGATGCTTCGTATTCTGTTCCGGAGGCAAATGAATCTCCGGGTGATCCATTTGAATCCCGGTATAATTATTCTAAAGGGGATTACTTCCAACTTTATTGTAAGCTGCGAGACTGTTGTTGGGACTCTGTGTTTGGCTGTACTGATGTCGACTCTGCAGTGGACGAGTTCTATAGTCTACTCTACAAATATTTGGATGAGTGTATTCCAAGGATCGTATTGAAGAAAAAAAAATAATAAATATCCTCCTTGGTTTACTCCTGATATAATTTCTGATTTGAGGATTAAGAATAGATGTGCACGAAAGAGAAGAGTGTCCCCTTATCATGATAACCTTTTCAAAAGTTTACGAACATCATTGAAAGCTAGAATATCTAAGTCTCATGAAAACTATTTGACATCGATTCAGTCAGGCTTAGATGGAAGTATGAAAAACTTTTGGAATTATGTTAATTCCAAAAGAAAAACGTCGTTTGTGGAGTCGACGATGTCGCTGAATGGGGAGTCCTACTGCGGTTCTGCGGTTGTAGATGGGTTCGCGAAATATTTTGAGTCAGTGTATGAGATTGATACACACGCCGCCCCTGATATGCATGAGAATGAGCTGGAGATGTCTGGGAGCTTGAGATTAGGTGTTGGTATTGATTCTGTCTCCTCTGACGAGATCCTGTCTGCTATTAGCAGCCTTAGATCTAGCTGTTCCGAGGGCCCTGACTTGATACCTACTTTTATTGTGAAGGGTTGTGCAGAGGTACTCCTTAGTCCATTGCAATTCATTTTCAATTTATCGATTAGGACTGGCCAATTCCCTTCTAAATGGAAGGTCGCTAGAATTACTCCTATCTTCAAGTCAGGTAAGAGAACTGATATAAGTAATTATAGGCCCATATCAATTTTAAATTGCTTTTCCAAAGTTTTTGAAAGAATTTTGCATGCAGTTATATACAGGCAGGTGAAGGGAGTAATTGCGGACGAGCAACATGGATTTCTGTCAGGCCGTTCTACGGTGACTAATCTAATGGAGTTCAGCAATGAGGTATCCAGAGTTCTTGACGGTGGAGGGCGGGTTGATGTTGTTTATACTGATCTCTCAAAGGCATTCGATTCAATCAATCACAGAATATTAGTTAAAAAACTAAAGTCGATTGGTTTCTGTACAAGCCTGGCAAATCTTGTTGAGAGCTATTTGAATTCAAGAGTGCAGTATGTTAGAGTACATAATTTCAAGTCTAGAACTTTCAACTGTACATCTGGGGTGCCTCAGGGTTCTAACCTTGGACCACTTCTCTTCCTTCTATTCATTAACGATCTCCCTGCTGTCTTTGATGGTTCATCCTGTCTGATGTATGCAGATGATGTGAAGCTGTACAAAGCGATTTTGAGCCCTGATGACTGCCTTAGCCTTCAAATGGATGTTGATAAACTAAGTGTATGGAGTATGAATAATGGCCTTAGAATAAATATAGCTAAATGCAAAACTTTATCATTTTCCCGGCAGGTAGCTTCACACAGATGCATCTATAGTATTGATGGTATACCGTTGGAGGAGGTAGAGTCTTTTAAGGACCTGGGTGTGATTTACAGCTCTGATTTTACATTCAATAAACATATAGACCTTTTGTGTAGTAGGGCCAATCAGCAGATGGGGTTTATCCTGAGAACATGTTCACCTTTCAATGATGTCTCACCCATAATATTTCTGTATAAATCTCTTGTCCGAAGTATTCTTGAGTATGCGTCTGAAATTTGGAACCCTTATTGTAATGATCAAGTGCTACTTTTGGAGCGTTTACAAAATAAATTTTTAAGGTACATTCACTTCAGAAAATTCAATTTCAATTGTCCGTTTGACTTTCCCTCTGACACTCTGAGAAATATGTTTCAATTGAAATCATTAAAAACAAGACGAGATGTTAAGTCTTTAATTTTTCTTCATAGCTTATTAAATAATAAAATAGATTCCCCATATTTGCTTTCATATGTAAATATTTATATATCTACCATATCACGTCGCTCCACTTTCTCTTTTTTTGTGCCCCGGTCCAGAACTGTGAGTCACTATAATTCTCCAGTCAACAGAATTCAAAGACTTTTCAACTGTTTCTCTGGGCAACTGGACATCTTCTGGTTCTCTCGTGAAAAATTTTATAGAATATTAAACAGTCTATTGTGAGATATCCTTGCTCAGTCGTGTTGTCGATTATTTGTTGCTGCATATAGGTGTGTATCTATTGCACTATGTTCTCGTACATATTACTCATTCTGTTGCTTCATTGGCAGGTACCAGTCCTCTGACATTCATTTGTTAGTTTTATCCATTCTTTGTAACATTTTTATTTTAATTTTAGAACCTTTTCATTTCTATATTCCGTTTTATAATTATTTTATTGTATACATCTATTTTTCTTTCCTTCTCTTGTATTTCTATAGTTTTTTTTTTCTTTTAACAATATTGCAATTGAAAGTTACTTTGTTCATTTTTTTTTTCATTGTATTGTTGTATTTCACGTATTGTATCTTGTATTGTTGTATTTGTGAAGGAGACACATTAGGGGTGACCTGTTGTCTCCATAAATAAATAAATAAATAAATAAATAATTTCATGAATAATTAATGTTATATTATTTGAAGTTATAATTTGTTGAACTATTTAAATTATAATTAAGATCTATTCTTGCTTTACACAAGTGTTTTTTGCATTCATAAGTATCCCATGGACACATTGAAATAAAAAATATCATACTACCGTGAATAATATATGGCATTTCCTTTGTAAATTTGTGTCCCATGAAAATAATCAATAAAATATACTAATAATCGTCAATAATAATAATAATACTGCACTGAGCAGAAACAAAAACACAATACAAGAGCAACGTGTTGGCACTTCGCTTTCCAGTAGACAACTGAAATAATTATTAGTAACCAGACAGTTCAACGTTCTAAAAATAACTTGTAACCATGGTGAACAGTTCCATGATTTCGCTAAATTGGTTCTAGGTATATGTCAATTAATAAAGTCTTATACAAATGCTTGCAACTAGCATTCCGGGCGACGATACAACTATCAATTTTCACAAACAATTGTCAAATAAGAAACAATCATTTTTAAATATTATTGGACGACCAGCATAAAATTAAATAAGTTCGCTTCATTTTGTCATATTATTGTTTAAAATAAGTCCAAAACAAATAAGTTACCAGCCTTTTCACAAATATGAATAGGTTTTACCGATTGAATATAGTGATAGATTCAAGGACTTTCTACACTTTTCGAAATGAATTAATGTTTTCAAAATACACATTGATGTGGAGCTTGTTTCTTTCTGAATTGAATAGCATATTCATATTTTTTATCAATACAGCGGTTTTTATGTGAGGAAGTGATATTTGACGCGGTGTTTTGTATGTAATTCTTATGGCAAGCCGGCGTTTGCCACGTGGGCTCATGCCATCTCATCCGCGTATGTAAACGCGATTGAGGCAACCTGCTATACACTATCCTTGGTTTACACTCACCATTCTATATAAAGACCGAGTGGCACATATATGTGTCACCAGTGAAAAAACCCTGAAATTTGAGAAACTTGAGGAATTTAACGATCTTCCAGAGTAATTCAAAATTAATGTTAAGGAAATATTCATTTCAACAGGTGATATGATTTGGAATGTGTGGAGTATCCTGTATTAATTGACTGGTATATATGAAGTAAACCTAATTTTTTTATTGGGAGGAGTTGATTAGTCATGTCGCACATATATGTGCCACCCAGGAGCGAATGTGCTATTCCTTTATAGTCGAATCATTTTTGGTTATGTAAATATGGATGTTACTTATTTTTATTGTATGTTAATTTTTATATGTTAGCAAGGTTAGCGTTTTAGGCAATATTTACACTGCACTGTAGTAGATAGCCGTATTTGTTTTTCAAACCATACCTGTAGGTATGTAAATAAAAACAGAAATTCAAGTACCCATTTTAAAATTGGCATATTTCTTTTTAGAAATAAAAATATTAGAATAATATTATTTTTATTTTTCTTTGATTTCTATTCTCAAGTATTATTCAAAAGTAGCCCTGAAGAAAAAAGACTATAGGTATGTTTTATCCCAGTAATGCGTTCACACTAACTCACTCAAAGTTGCAACCATATTAGTCCAGTCAATATAGACATGAAAAAGAGGGCCTGCTAGTAATTTATATTTTATTTCTGATTTTTATACCTATATTTTTTTAAACATCAATGAAAATTAAACTTGAACTTTCAGCAGTAAAATTATAAAAACATTTTGGGACATATTATTCATTATCAAAATTTGGGAATAAAATAGTTTTGGGCAAAGCCTGCTATTCTTTCCAAATTATATTTTTATGATTTGGATTGTACCCACAAAAGGATAAATAAATTCAGAACCAACCAATATTTGCATGATAAATAATTGTCTTGTTCTATATAGATACAGAGTGGCCCAAAAACCTTGTATTTTCGATAAAATGGATATTTTCAGAAAATATTTTTTTAATAGTTCAACAATACTATGAAGAATCTATCCTCTAAATCTCAAGGATTTATCTTTTACCGAATTTTAA
This sequence comes from Nilaparvata lugens, assembly GCF_014356525.2. Classification (NCBI taxonomy): domain Eukaryota; kingdom Metazoa; phylum Arthropoda; class Insecta; order Hemiptera; family Delphacidae; genus Nilaparvata; species Nilaparvata lugens. The sequence goes on from NW_024090350.1 coordinate 29,478, forward strand.
ATATTCTGTCCCAAAAATTCAAACTTTAGGCTCTCATATCTCAAAAAGTAATGATCGGAAAAAATGTTTTCCTGAGAATACCTTTTCATTTTGATAGGTTGATGATATACAAACCGAAAAACTTTGAAAAATATCACCAGTATAAATTTTATTTTTAGCCTTTGCACAACCTTAAACCGACTCTGGTTCACACTTCTGTCAGTTCACTCATTCGTCAAACTTCTTGTAACATATCCAACATTATTGAGATTTATTGTGACTTAAGTCTCCAATATGGTTCTTTGGAAATTACTATACTAATTTGCAGCTTGTTTTACAATAAATTTTTGCTTCATATGAAATTAAAAATCTGAGCCTATTCAATTATAAAGTTATCATTTTAGAATTTTAAAACTGCTTTAGTGATTAGGAAATAGTATAGTGCAACTTACTGAAAATGGTTTCCATCAGATGTAGAAAGGAGTTTTAAATCTAAAACTGTAGTTGGCAGCATATTCGTCTGTCATGGTGGATTTTGGTATATGCGTCTGCAGTTCTATTCCCACCTTTGCCTGAAATCAAATGATACATTAAATGTATGAAAGCGAATTTCTAATTGAAAGGAATTTTATAAGTGATAGTAAATGATATAACAATAAACCAATACAAGAGAGTTTTCAAGGACCTTACATAGTACTGAACTAATTATCAAATTGAAGCCTATCAATGAGAATGATTGCTTCTATTTACAATTTATTTAAAGTATTTCTCAAGGGGGTGATTTTATACTGGTCATATTGGAATAAATATGGTTTAATCTAATCAAAATATTAAAAAAAAATTTAGTTCATGTCCCTAACAAAAATGTAACTATAGTCCCTAATAAATATAACTAATAATTAGTAGGTATGCCTATTATGGTGTTATGAATAGTTCTATTATTGTAACATTTTACAATAGCTTCTTTTATATCATAAACATCCATGATATTGAATCAATCTATTATAATATTACTGAATCATATAATCACTAGCTTAAAATGTATTGAATCATGAAATTAAAACCACTAACTTAATAGTTTTTTACAAGTTTGAAGTTAACCAACAATGGTAACAGTTTAATCAACTGTTAGACCCGGTTGCACAAAAGCCGGTTAAATTTTAACCGTGATTAACTTCACGAGAACCAATCAGAGAATGCGTTTTTGATAAAACGGCTTCTCTGATTGGCTCTCGCGGAATTAATCACGGTTAAAATTTAACCGGCTTTTGTGCAACCGGGCCTTAGTGTTTGAAAATGATAAACATTCAACTTATACACACTAAAAATTGCAATTACTGTTATATTAGGGTTATTAATAGGGCTTGACATAAAATCTTAAAACTGCTCCAGTAATTCTTGAATATAGGCTATTGTAGGTAGCCTAAGTTTGTTTGTTAAGGTTACAAGTAAGTTTGTTTAAAAATTTGATTATTGAAGGAGATAGAGTGCAACTTACTGAAAATGGCTTTCATCAAATGTAGAGAGGAGAAGAACTTTTTTCAAATCTAATCCTTGGCATCATATTCATCTGTCATGGTGGATTTTAGTATAATATGTATCTGCAGTTCTATTCCCACCTTCGTCTGAAATCAAATGGAACATGTATGAAAGCAATTATCTAATTGAAAGAAATTTTGGCTAAAGTGCACGTCCAGTGCCAACATACCTGTCATCAAATTTTTGGTTGGGATCGATTTAGTTTGATATTTTGAGCACAAAATCAAAAAATTAAACGGCGGTCACTATTGTTTTCAAAATAAACTAAGTTCAAAGTAGCATAACTTTACATGCATTTAACCTATGCTATAAGTAGCAACCATAAGTAGCTAAGGTTAGGAAAAGCTTTAGGTTAATAAAGCTTAGGTTAGGAAAAGCTTTGGGTTAGGAAAACTCAGATTAGGAATATCATAATTTGATGATTTCAATAATCAAAATGGCTGCTACTCATAGGTTAAATGCATGTAAAATTGTGCTACTTTGAACTTAGTTTATTTCAAAAACAATGGTGACCGCCGTTTAATTTTTGTGATTTTGTGCTCAAAATAGCATACTTAATAATCGATCCCAACCAAAAATTTGATGACAGGTATGTTGGCACTGGACGTGCATTTACACCGAAATTTTGAAGTAATAATTTAGTATGGTTTTAATAAATTGATAGTATTAAAACAATAAACCAATACAAGGGAGGTACTGAACTAATTATTAAATTGTAGCCTATCAATAAGAATGATTGCTGCTATTTACAGTTTATTTAGAGTATTTCTCAAGAGGTTGATTTGATACTAGTCATATTGAAATAAATAATGTTTTATCTAATCAAAATACTGTATTCAAAAAGTTAATTAGGTCAAATGTAACCATAGTCCCTAATATGCCTATAAATAACTGATATTATTGTAACCTATTCCTAATACCTATTCTGGTATTAGCTTTATTATTGTAACATTTTACAATAGCTTCTTATATCTTAAACATTCATAATAATTAAATCAATCTATTATGATATTACTGAATCATATAATCACTAGTTTAAAAATTATTACCTAAATCATAAAATCGAAACCACACTGTCTTGATAGTTGTTTTACAAGTTTAAAGTACCAACAATGTTAACAGTTGGTTAAATCAACTGTTTGGGTTTAAAAATGGAAAAAAATTAACTTATACACACTAACCATTGCAATTAATGTTGTATCAGGGTTATTAATAGGGCCTAACATAATTATTTACCATAGTGCTTTTAAAAACAACATGTGCTTTACAAATTTGTCTGGGGAACGCTTTGCCATCACTAGGCTAAACATCTTTGTTTAGTAGGTAACTTCTGTATGCTATTAAACTTATCAATAAATATCCTAGACATAAATGAATGATCTTACCTTAATTTAAGACCTTCAGCAATCAAAAATCATCATCAACTTGATGACGCGATAAAATAAAGGATAAACAAACAACGAGCCAACTTCACCTTCAACTACTGAAAACTGACAGGAGCCACAGGACATCTTTAATGGCTGTCGCTCAAGCGCAGTAGCACACAAGCATGAATCACCCCGGGGAATTTCAAAGTTATTGATATAGACAATCTTTATAGTTAACATTAAAACAGTCCATATTTCTGGGACGGATTAATGATTTCTTTATGGGGGACATTTGTCCACTGAAATAATGTTGGAATCAATAAAATAGTACCTAGTTTATTATTATTTGAATTTAAAACTTGAAAATTATTTCATAGGCTTGGTGTGTGACATGATTTTTAGCACAAACTGGAATCTAATTTGAAAAAATGATATAACTTTTTCAATTTTGGATGAAAACATTTGAAATTCTAGGACAATGTTTATAACATGAACAGAATCGTTAATTATTTTTTTCAAAATTTTCCATCATCAATTACCAATTATTTAAAATTTTAAACGTTAGTAGCCCGTCAACGGCCCGTCTGAGGGGATTTTTGCATTGAGAAGAAGTGCTGGAAATCTACTTCTGTAGCCGAATAAGTGATAAAAGACTGCTTTTTTGAACATTTTTGGGAAACTCAGAAATCGATCAAATTTTTTCCAAGTCCATATCTGGATTACAATTAACGCAAAAGGTCTATTATATCATCAACAGTACGTTGTAGACGATTTTCGCAAGAGACAAAAAGTGTTTGAAATTCAATTCTGCATCCGAACTATTGATTAGAAATACAATTTTTCGACTTTTTTGGGAAACTTGAACATCTGGCAAATTTATTCCAAGTCCCTCTGGATTTAGCGCAAAAGGTCAATTATATTGTTAACAGTGCATTTTAGACGATTCTCGCAAAAGACAAAAAGTATTTGAATTGCAATTCTGCAACCGAATTGATTAACAAAAAGCTTAAAGTGAGACTTTTTGGAAAACTCAAAAAAATTTCAGTCTTAATTTGTGTAAAACATCTCGATAACGGTGAGTTGGAGACGATTTTCGAAGAAGATAGAAAGGGATTGGAATTCAATTCCACTTAGGAATTAGGCCTATTGGTCAGAAAGCCTAAATTGAGACATTTTTAGGGATTAAGTTACACAAGGTGAGGGGGGAGGAGACACCTTCTGAAAAAAATGTTTGATTTTCACTTATAACATTTTCACTTAGTGTGTTGACTGGATAGGTACTGTAGAAATTCCATACTGTACCAACCTTTCTAACGTTTATTTTAGTAAACATTTCTAAGTTTATCAAACGTTGTTTTCATAACGTTTATCAGCAATATACATTCTAGACGTTTATTAAACGTTTATAGAGTAAACGTTCATTTTAGTAAAATTCCCTAACGTTTATTAAACGTTGTTTTCATAATGTTTATCGGATTTATACATTTTAAACATTTATTAATTTATTAAACGTTTTTTAAACTTTTTGTGCTGTGTGGGATGAACACTACAGGTTGATCTCCTCTCCCCTGTATTAGAGGAGATTTTGGAAGTGACAATGAGAAATAGACAATGTAAAGAAGACAATGTAAAATAGGCTACTCGAGGATTGTTCGACACTCACAATAGAAACAAAATTCAAGGGAATGCGTAGCAAGCTATATTCAAGATCGATTCAAATCGGCTTTAACCAATACCTACTATTACTTCAGGCCCCACAACTGATCTCTAATAAACTATGACGTCATCACATGTAGATCATCGATGATCTACTGGCGGTAAGTAAGCGGAATAAGGGCGCTGATGCTTGTTATCACATCTGATATGGTAATCAACAAAATTGGAATTACAAATTCAATTTTCACGGTGTTCCATTTCAATGAATATGGTTTGTTTATCATTCTTCTAATATTTGTTTGTGAAAAGTAATAATGAATTTGGGGTTTTAAATCATTGGGATACTGCTGTGTACCTAATTGTTGCGGGAATTATAACAAGATTCCAAACGTTTCTGTACGGTTTTAAAGTTTAAAACGGTTTTTTTACTTTTTCGAAAGATGATACTTTGAAACGAAAATGGATACGAGCGATAAGAAGAAAGAGCTTCAATTCTACAAAACAACGGTTTACATGAAGTGTAGAAGAACAGTGTAAATAAAGTGTGAGTGGAAAATTTAATTAAAGTGTGAAAGAACAGCGTAAATAAAATGTGAAATAACAGTGTAATTAGAGTGTGGAAGAACAGTGTGAATAAAGTGTGTAAAAGAACTTTTGAATTAATAAATTAAAAAGTAAATGCAAAGTGTTGGAACTGCCCATAACATCATAATATTAAAGGTTTTACCTAACTGAAAAACATCTCCTGATGGGTTTCTTTGTACTACAGATCAAGTTTGTGGGAGCCTCTTTCCTAAAAAAGAGTTAGGAAATTTGGTTTATCTTTGATTTACCTCTCCTTCGACTCTGATACAGGCTATTATTAAGTATTTTTGGTTGAGATGAATTTATCAATAGCTCTATCACTGAATCGAGTAGGCCTATGTCTATCAATCTGAAAATATGGATAAATTATTGCATTTGTGGAATAAAGTGTTTTTATTTCAATAAAATTTCTATTTATTAAAATACAAGTGTCTTTAATTTGAAATTTAGATAGTATTCCATCCAATAAAAATCGATACAGTAACAAAAGTTACATTGATAAGCTAGTAGAAACTACTACGATCTAGGAAGAATCAATCTACATGTTATGACGTCATTAATTAGTTGTGGGGCCTGAAGTAATAGTAGGTATTGCTTTAACTGACAAGGGTTATTCAAGGCAGAGTCAAGACTTGTTTGACTCATGCAATAAAAGCTAAATTCGAACGAATACCTTTCGAGCCATATTCAAGATCGATTCTAATCAAGACTGTTAGCTTTGACTGACAAGGGGAATTCAAGGCAAAGTCAAGACTTGTTTGACCCATGCAATAAAAGCTAAATTCGAACGAATACATAGCATGCCATATTAAATTTCGATTCCAACCAAGTTTGTTAGCCTTGAAAAACAAGGGTATGCTGATTTCGATTCTAGTATGGAAATTCAAGGGGACTTTGAGTTGAATGTCAAGCAAAATCGTTTCCAGCTGGATTCAACTTCAGCCTTGATTGACAAGTGAAGGCTGCTTCTAATTCGAGCCTTGAATCAAGCCTTACTGCTGACTGGGATATATAGTAATTGACCTTATATGCTTCTAATTGACAATATTTAATAATGAATTACCTATCTATATCTATTGATTTTAAATCCTGTCATTCTCAATTTATTTGATAGCTTGTCGGATTTGGACTAACCGATATAATAAGTATCATCTATAGAGTTAATATCAATCTCATGAATATGATGAATAACCTATCCTTATTGAATAGAAGCATTTGTGTACCGTTTTATAGGCCTATATATGTATTTCTCAGTCCGGATTTACAAAAAAAAATACTCTGATATCTCCATGTGACACCGAGAATAGAAGCTCCCTGATTAAATAATTATAAAACCTTTTCTACAATTTCAGGAACAGCACTTTAGTCCAGTCAACGAAAGATTGTAGAGGGAAAAGTTTGGAGCACAATTTTTGACCCCGCAGCTCTTTTAAGGATAGTAAGGGGGTAAACATATCAAAAGTCCTCACACCTACCCCCTGTGCTAAGGGGGGGGGGTATAAAAGTACCATATTATGCTTTTTTGCGTATATCTGGAACAATATGCGACTTTCGTAAATTTTTGTCAAACACAAAATTAAAGCTTACAAATATTAGTCTACAAATTTTCTGTTACATTTTCCTCTCCTAGTTTTCTAGGTAAATTGAAATTGAAGAGTACCGTACTACTAAATATGCTAATTACTTGTGTTTTATTACTTATATATATATCAAAATGAATAATGTGATCATTTTTCAACCTTCGCAGATCGACAATGTTAATATTAATGGAGTAACAATGAATATCATTTTATGTCATTAATATTGTAAATGTAACTGTGGGCTAATCATAGTTTCTTAACAAAGGCCAAAGAACCACGGTATAGGAAATGAAATGTATACATTATAGGCTATAGCCTACTGTAGTCCTGATAGAGTCCTCTATCATAGTCTGATAGTTCCAATAGTACGGTACAGTAATGGAATGGATGGAGGCAACGCATTCTCTGATGTTGATCAACAGTTTGGATCAACAGTGATTCAATTCTAATAATATCCTATGGTTTGACGCATTCTTGAATGGTAAGATTCTTGATATAATTCACACCAAATGAAAATTCAAATGATTGCGGCACATCCATCATGATTTCAGTCGGGGTTATCACTTGACTCATGAACTATTATCACTGACAATAATAATTAGGTGATCTACTAAGGAAATGAAATTGTATTTTTATTCTTTGATAAAGAATGTAACCGTTACTTTGTAAATGTTATCTATTGAAATTATTCTAATGCGACTGAAATTCATTGTTAAAGTGTTTATGTAGGCTATTATATTATGTTTGAGGTGTTTTGAAATCTCAATCCTATCAGCAGAAGTTAGTGAATAAGTTTTGTGGAAAATGTGGGAATCAAGCGTTTGGTGTGCTTTGAAAGTTGTGCTTGGTCTGTATCTATTGTACTATCTATATAGAATTTCAAAATTCATATACGAAATGTGGATTTTGCCAGTGTGGAAGAAACCGATTGATCTGAAATCAACTGGAGAGTGGGCAGGTATGCTGATTCATTGATTTTCTGATGGAATAACAGAATAATGATTAATTAATTCCTTGAATACAATAAAATTGGAATTGGAGTAGGATCATTCTGAAGTGTCAATTCTAGGTATGATTATTTCTCCAATTAGGTAATGTAATGTCTGAAAAAATTGTTTGTATATAGGCTACCTAGACCTATAAGAGCGCACATGACACTGAATTATAAAGCCCTATTTATAATTACTTTTGGTACTTCAATTCCTTAAAACATTGTGAATATTTTTCTTTAAACATTATTATGTGAACATGCTGTGGACGATGCTACAGAGTGCCTTTTCAAATCGGCTGTCACATATCATTCTTGTGAGGAATTAATTGAAATTTAACAGTAAAAAATACATCAATTTTGATGGAAATTCACATTTTTATATAAGATAAGATCCAGGCAATGATATCATTGCTAACGCATCATATTTCAACATACAATACGCTGGTGCTGTCAGTGAAATGTATTAAAGTTAACGGACGAATCATATTATCACTTGACAGTAGACTAACATAGATTATGAAATAATTTCGTCACGACATGTTTCGGCTACTAATGTCATTTTCAAGACTTGGAAAAGGCATTAGTAGCCGAAACATGGTGTGAAGAAATAATTTAGAAAGGGTACTCAGATTTATAGTTCTATTGATATAATGAAATAACTACATATTATGAAATAGTCATGTTTATTGATAATTCAAGTGTATGGAAGTTTTTGTAGAAGATTTTCTGTTTCATGAGTGATAACTGGCTGCACTGATGGCATAGGAAGAGAATATGCTATCCAGGTATGTTATATATGCTTATTATCTGATGAAACATGATATATATAATAATGAGGTTTTTAAAAATGGCATAAACAATATTCTTGGATAAAAGTAGAATATTGATCCATGGTTTAGAGATGCTTTGTGTTCACAATATGCATATTTTTTTCTCAATATATTTATAGAAATGATTGTTTGTATGACTATATAAATTCATGATGTATTTGGACTTCATCCATATATTGTTCAGATTTGTAACGATTTTTTGTTAATATTTTGATGATTCACCTAGTACTTAGTACCATCCCTCTACTATTCATTGCTTCAATTTTAAAATATCACAAGAAAACGACTCTAATGGATGGAAGGAGTTGTGAAATTCCGTTTGAAATTCAAGAGTAGTTCTTGGTTCCTAAGACTTATTGAGAATGAGAATTTTAATATATTTCATTGAACTCCCCTGTAGATCTAGGTAACTTATTGTAAAGGCTAATGCCTATTCATTTTATTTTTTGTTTATTTTCTTCCAAATTTTCATGCATCAGATATTTGATACCGGTATACATAAATAAGTATACTCACTATATGAATATTAGAATAATAATAATTATTGTGAGAATGATTTAAATTGTTATTTTCATATTCATTTCAGTTGGCTAAAAAAGGAATGCATTTAATCCTAATCAGCAGATCAGAAAGTAAACTTGAAGAGTTCCAGATCTATTTAAGTGAGTTGAAATGTCAACTACCGATCTATGTAATGCAATATGAATGAAACACTCAAAATTATTCCTAATTTTTTTCTCCTCAACATGATTTAGACATATGGTACTAAGTACTATACTTTACTGTCACTTCAACACTTATTACAATTGACAGAGTTTTCACGTTTATGGATGGTTGTAATGTGATAGATCAATATCTGTAGGCCTATGAATACTTTACATTCTTAAACCCTCAACAGGTCTCTGTAGAATTTGCATACTTTTCTGTTGAATCTGTTGTATTCATACTTTAGTTGAATACAAAAGTATTGTGTTGAATGAGAACTCTTGATCTTCTTTTGCTTCTTTAGCCCATATTATTATACTTGCGTACAAAATCATAAACATGATAATTTATTCCTATATGTCCAAAGCTCCCTGTTCAAGTACTGCATCATTCATATAGAAGAAAGTCTGTAACTTCCATATCTGTTTTTGTATAGTTAATTATTTATTACTCTGTTGCATATCCATACTTTTTCACTGTTAAAATTAAACTTGAATTTCAAAAAACACTTTTGGAGTGAAAATGCACTTACTTTGGTAGTGAGCGACGATCGTTTAGACCTGTTGTTGGTCATCATCAGACTGTAGGAATTTTCTCTAATCGATTAGACCAACAACAGGTCGAAACAATCGTCGCTCACTACCAAAGTAAGTACATTTTCACTCCAAAAGTGTTTTTTGAAATTCAAGTTTAATTATTTATTGATAATAATATCATACCCTTCTTTGAAAATCATGAAAGATTTTTTCGACAGGTAACGAGTATAACATCAAAGTGAGAACAATTGCCGTTGATTTCACAAATATAAAAAGCAGTTACAAAACTGTGGAAGAGGGAGTAAGTGGGCTGGACATTGGAGTCCTGATAAATAATGTTGGGATGCTGAACGGCTACAAACTGTTCTTGCAAGATGACTATCAAGTGATGAGTGACATGGTGGAAGTCAATGTCAACGGAACTGTACTCATGACTTCCATCATTCTTCCTCATCTGGTGACAAAAAAGAAAGGAGTCATCATAAATATAGGGTCTTATTCATCGTTAGTTCAAACACCTCACATGGTTTGCTACGGGGCAACAAAGGTATGCTGAGCTACATCCAGTTTTCTAATTTATTTATTTGATATTAATTTCCCTCTAATTTATTGTTCAGTAACTTGATATTCAAACAATTCATTCCATAATTGAAGCCATTGAAGGAATGGTCTTGTTCCCGCATCAGTAGTGGGATATTTTTTATTTATTTGAAAAGTATCAGCTCATTTGGAACAGTTCTATTAAATACTGTCCAGAAACAAAATTTTCACAATAAAACTTAAAATACTGAAGTATAGTTTAGAATGTTTTTGTTTATATCTGTATAAAATAGAGTATAGTTTAGAAATTGAGAATATATTTTTAGAAACCTAGCTATGTTAAAGTACAGTTAAGAATATTTTTTTATAGCTATTAGCTGTGTTAAAGTATATATTTTTAGAAATAGAGCAGCTTATTACAGTAGCCTATAAACCTAATATATAGTGGCCTACCTATCATAATTTTGAGTTCATATACTATATTACTGTAGGCTACGGTTCTATTATTCAGAATATCATCATTTAATATAATTCAATATACCGGTACTATAATCCAAAATATTACTTATTTTGGATAAAAGCAATAAATAGCCTTTTGTAATCGCTGCTATTCTTTATTCTTCCTGATCTTGACTGACGTCTTACAAGTATTTCGTTCACCCATGGATTGATATAATAAAGGATTGATATAATACAGAAATTTGTCCAATCTAAATGACAAAATTAAAACTTTCATGGTGATCAGTCATTCTTCTTTTTTATTTATTGTAATATCATTATCATCATCATTATCATTATCATTATCAATATCATTATCACTGATCATTATCTGCCGCCTTTTATTAGTATTTTAACCATGAATTTACTATAAGGGTAATTTTCACAGTTTGAGTTTGAACAATCTTTTATTTCAAATGTTATCGATTAAAATCAAATTAACCATTCATCTAGCTAGCGGATTCAAAATTGAGCTATGATTTATTGATTAAGATGTTTAATGCGGTACAACATTTCGAGTTTAATCGAAGCCAACTCTATTAGCTCAAAATGCAGTGGTTTAATCTTCCTTTGCACTATATACTACATACGAACACTAGTCATAGTAAAAGTTATAAGCTAATCGCAGAATTAACATTTTGCAGAAATTTATCCTGAAATTCAGTGAGGATCTGAGAAGAGAGTATGCAAATTGTGGAATAACCATACAATGTCAGACACCATCCTTTATAGCAACAAAATTATCCAGGATCGAATCACCAAGTATATTTGTTCCAACGGCTGAAGAATATGTGGCAAGTGCCATGAAGACGATTGGCATTCACGATGTGACATGTGGATACTTGGTGCATGACTTAATGGTAAGTTAAGTGCAGAAAAAATTAAGTTCAATTAATTATTCACAAGAAGAATTGGTTTCTTGATCATGCACATATCCTGTTTTTTTACAGATTGGTAAATCCATATAATATGAATTTCCCATTGAGCTTTATAATGAATATTCTGTTTAATGAATATTCGATACAGCTTATATTCCATAATAATAGCCTACTGTATTTCCAAGTTTCATAATACTGAAAATTACAATTCAATAATTATTCTACTTATAACAAAGGCTACACAGAGATAGAATCAAGTTTCCCAGTATAATGAAATTGATTAGATATTTCAAGTGAGCGAGGTTTTCCAGATTCATTGATTTTTGCTACAGAAGGACATTAATTATTAAGCTAAACCTCGATTAATAATTTACAACAAACATTAATATGATGCGAGAAAATTAATGAAAATACCGTAATGTTTTCTCTCTCATTGAATGTTCCAGATTGCAACTAATCGGATTGGGGAAGAGACTCTACCTTCTTTTTCTAATTATCTAACGTCTAAATATATAGATAGCATAAGAAAAAAGTCCGGTCATTGAAGGATTTTTATAGTCTGTTGATATTTTGTCATTGGTCATGATCATGAACCAATAATACTGTTATTTTGTCTGCCTCCAACATTCTGTTCTCTAGAACGTGAATGGTCTTAGTGTGGGCAACTGCTCAGATTGGAAAATAATTAGAGGTGCAAAATACAATCATATTGTGATTTTTCTTATCTTGTTCCAAGACTTATTACAGTGTAGTGTGTCAGAAAAATAAGACAGGAGGTTTTGATAAGAAACATGAAAAATGCTTGGTTTCAAAATCTATATATGAACATCAATTTGTGTGTTGGGCGTGAGGAAGTCCCATTTAGGCTACTAAAGTACTTATTTTCGAAAAGAAAATTGAAATTGAATTTTATTATAAGATTGAGATAGAATTATAAGTTATAATTGATTATGATAGAGTTTTATTATATTATAGGCCTAAATAAATTTTTCTAGAATTGAGAAATATAAAATTTTATATTTTTAATTTTATATAAAACACTGTAGATTCTGACTAAGTCAACTGCCTTGTCTCATGTCAGACAATGATAGTAAACCATGCTAATCAGATGCTGCCGGAAAGATAATCAGATTCTAACGAATAAGTAGCTAAAGGAAAGGTCGGTTCGTGTAAGAAATGAGCTTCATTTTTTCTCGATATAAATATATATATAATTATTATATATAAACATTTTTAAAATAGGCCTACACAATAAATTGGAGAACTATTATATTTTATTCACATCAAAATGTACAATTTTCTAGTCACATTTCCTGAACATTTACAAGAATATTGATTGAAATATACATTGCCTTAGTATATCACGACAAATACAAAGAATTGATGTTGAAAGAATTATTTTTTCATTTTATATTTCAGTTCACACATGGCCTGTAGACTATTCTTTCAGGGGAGAGAAATCATTAATGAAATGGTGAATAGATTGAAAAGTTTATGAAATAAACCAGTAGTCTACATATTATACTAACATCATGAGAAGGATTTGCTATTCTCAAAACCTACAATCAAGCAAAGTAAATCTGGATAGGTACAGTATTTCTATGGATTCATGTAATTTCTCATTTTTGACATGAGCAGTCTATGGTAATTGAATATGAAACACATAGGTACTGCATTATAGAACATGACAAACAATCAATCAAAGTAAATCTGGATACAGTATTTCTATGAATTCATATGATATTGCTCATTTTTGACATAAGAGATTAGCCTAAGGTAAATTATTGAATATGAAACACATACTGCATTATAGAACATGACAAATAAAACAACATTATTGAATGTGAGATACATAAATATTTGCTAATCTAATGAGA
>NW_024090351.1:0-36015 GCF_014356525.2 Nilaparvata lugens
CACGCCATACTGAAAACGAGAATGAACCGTTAATATTACATCAATAAACCTGTATCAGCTACTGAATGAAAAAGACTAAGAAATTGTCAAAAACCACAGATTTAAATCTGTATGAATAATGACCACAATATCAACTTCTCAACTACACAAAAAATGTATCAGCTACCATATAGAAGGCATTGACAAGACAGAGGATTGACAACGTTTTTTTCCTATCTTTCTCCACTGCCATTATAACGTAAAGAAAGACTATTCGCAGACTATATTGATTGTGAAAAATATGAAATATTTACTGACTGACTGAAGTATGCTTCCGAATCTCATGGGATTCATTGTCAACGGTGGCCTTTAGTGACGTCCACGTTATAATGGCAGTGGAGAAAGATAGGGGAACAACATTGCCGATCCTCTGTTTTGTACCACACAATACCACCAGATGGGTGGATTGTAGGGTTATTGGTTGTGTGACTTGTTTTGCTTTCTACAGGTTTATTAATAATACAGGTTTATTGATGTAACATTAACTGTTCATTCTCGTTTAAAATAATCAATTATATTTTATTAAGCGAGAAATTATATTTTTCAATTATGAATTTTCATAATTAAGATGGAATATTTTTGTTAATTAATTGTTAAAAGACGATCTGGCAACAGAGCAAAGCGAGAGAGAGAGATAGCGCTATCCACTTTATTGAATGATAGACAAGGATAGCAATAACATTGCTAATCAAACACTGCCATTATAACGTGGACCTCACTAAAGTTTGTCGCTTCCGGTGTCTTCTGCAATTTCTGTCCGGTTAGAGGGGATTTGTTGTATAATGTGGTCGAATAATTCATTTTCGCCACACTGCACAGAAAGCAGCTGTTTTCCAGTCCCTACATAGATCTGAAAGGCATTGTTTGCAGACGACTCTCGTCTGACGTCAGAACAGGTTTCTTTCCAGCCGCTAACATGGAACTAAGAAAGGTGATCAAAAAACAGCTGGTCAAAAAAACTTTTCATTATCTGTGTTCATTATTCAATAATTAAAACATTTATAATAATATCATCTTATTGTCATTTGAAAGAATAAAAAAGTATAAACTCAACCTCCCACATAATTGAACATCATCTTTTAGGTTATTTAGACAAATCAGAATAAAAAATAAAGATACTTGCACAATTTCCTGATATTCAGATTACCTTAGATTTGCTAGAGCTATCACCTTCCACTTCTGCTTTTGGAAGTGCTTAGTAAACAACTATTATCATATATATATATATTATATATATATATATATATAATATATATATATATATATATATTGTTTATTTTTGTGTGTGGCGAAAAATAGCGTTCGCACCACGGGCAAAAATGTTTTTCCGGCTCGGCCTACGGCTTCGGACTTGAAAACCGATTTGATTTCGAGCCGGAAAAGTCTCATTTTCTGCTCTAGGTGCGAAGTATACTATTGACTAGGAGTATAGCTTTGATTTGATTTGTTTCAGCTTGATCGACAGTGCATGAACTGTAACCGTATGGCGCAGACTGACTGCGAATGTCCGTGTGAATGCTCCGTTGATGTGGATGTGTGTCTTAGTAAGTCTTACCAGAAAGCTGCTCCGCCATGTCCCAATTATGCCGAACCATTCCCTCCTGGCATCAAACCTAGTTCCTACTACTCACTTTTGGCCAAAGTCGAACCATGCACCAACTTTGACTGCAAACGTTTCACCAATTACAAGTGAGTTTTTGACAATTTATGTATGATTAAGAACAAATCATGATAATTGTATTATTCTCTGCTAGTTTCAGCTTTCAAGCCATTTTCAAGTGCACTTAATAGTTATTTGTGCAACTAGCGCGCAAAGTGATCGGTTTGCTGCACCGAAAGAAACGTTTACGCACGAGCCGTAGGCGAGGGCGGAATGGTTTATTGACCTTTGCTCACGTATTCCACATTAAATTTTTCCTACAGTTACCATTGAATATGAAAAGTGGTTGATTATGGGTAAAATGATGGCTGAAATCCATCAAATGTTTGTCTGTATAATTTTGTTATTAATAACAACTTTAATTTATTTTAAACTTGATAATCCAATTGAAAATTAATAATCGATAATTTATTCAAATTAAAAATTAAATTAATCCAATTAATTTGAAAATTTGAATAATTTTGAGTAAATCTTAATTTCTAAATAATTTTTCAACCAATCAATTTATGAATGAAAAAAATATTGTTTGAAATAATGAATAATTAATAATATTCAAAATGCATAATTTAATGAGTTCTCATTTTTATTTATTCGAAAATCATAAAAAATATAGATAGAACAAATTGGCATTTAAAATACACGCCAACATTGTCAACAGCTGATTGGGATGGCTGCAAGATAATACGCAAAGTATTTTTCCTACAGTTACCCGAAAAAGTGCTCATTCCCGCATCAATTATAGTACGCAAAATACCTTATTCCCACACCCAGTGCGGGAATGTAGATTTGAGTGCGGCAAAGTACTTTGCCGCACTCCAAATTTGCAACATAACAACACAAAATAGTTAACACGCTTTATGACGGTAGAGTGCGGCAAAGTAAAATAAATGTTGGCAAATCTGAATATGTTGCTGGCTGGAAATTTTTGTAAAACAGCTTATTATTACCGCGAGATATTGGATAATAAACAGTAAATAAACAAGAAGTTTTGATAGTATTCAATATCAGTATTTTATTTCTATTCAAGTTATCATGAACGATTTTTTATGTGTGAGATGCATATATTTTTAACTGGAATACATTGGAACATTTATCGACCATTTTTATGATCAAGGAATCAAGTATTTTTATATCTTTATTTACTTTTGTGGTTAGGTTACTCGTGTTAGTGATACTAAAGCTGTGATTGTTATATTTTCAAAACAATAATGTATCCATTAGGCTTGAAACATAAATATTTACACTTCAAAAAAGTTATTCAGTTCTTCAACTCCCCGAAAAATCTCTACTCACATTTTCGTAGAACAACTTCAATGAATGCCGTTGATGAATTAGAAACAGAATACAGAATAGATGTTATTGAATGCCGTAAACAAAAACACTGGATTTACAATATACTGTTTACTCAACAGTGACTTGAATGATTGAAGTTCAGCATTTCAGGTAAATGTAATGTCTATATAATATAATTTAATCACATTTTAAATAATGCAGTACCTATAACCTTAATTATACGTTTCATGCGGCTACTGGTCGCTTGGCCAGAAAAGCAGAAAGGCCAAATTGACACGTTTACTAATGTATTTACAAGAAAAAACAAGCTGAAACTATATTTTTACACTAATTGTGTATAATATATCATTCAGACTCAAACTTGAGGATATTTGGAACTGGAATAAATAGTACACATGAAAATTTCATAGAATGGTCAGGTTAGACTTAAGTCTGTCCTGAGGGCTGATCACTAGCCTAATCCTTAATCAGTCCTGGGCATATTAGCTTATTTATTTATTCACATTAATAGAAAAATTAAAACATAAGCTTACAGCTTTGATCGCATAGACAAATTAATCAATAAAACAAATTAATGGGCACTGTATAAGTATAAGCAAAGTTTTGCTGCAAAACTTTTGTGTTTTCGGATAGGAGAATATTAAACTGCTAGTCACGGGTAAAGTATAACGTTTGTGAGGCTCATTGATGGCTCAAAAACATAATTATCCAGACAAGTGATATGGCCATTTCTACAATTGCTGATGACTTCTTGTAGATGAAGTATTATTATAATTGAATCTCATATAACTTTATAATATTCATTCTATTGTCATTTAGACTGAATTTGGAACAATTCTGTTGTGGAATGGTTGCAATATACATTATCAGCATTGAAAATACTAAAGATTTACACAAACAAACATTTTATTTGGTATAGGACATGTTCATCTTCTATTACTGACTTTTCACATTCTATGGTAACTGTAGGAAAAATTTAATGTGCAATACGTGCGCAAAGTTTCTTTGCTGCACTCAAGAAACCACCATTCCTAAAAACGTTTCTTTCGGTGCATCAAAGTAATACTTTGCGCACTAGAGCGGAAAAGTGATTCTTTGCGTTCTGTTATCAGTGCAGGAATGGTCACTTTTCAAGGTAGCTGTAGGAAAACAAAATTTTTAACATCAACTTTCCTCTAAGTTTATTTCGAATTTCCAACAACAAAGTCCTTGCAACCTGTGTGAAACAAAGTGAAAGCTCCGTTATTTTAAAGCTGCGATTTTCCCGAATTTTGTGATTGACTTTGACAACCTGTTCATCTGTGACAACGCTCGGTCGTCCACTCTTCTCCTCATGAACGTTGCTACGACCATTTTTGAACTGTATACACCATCTCTGGACCGAATTTTCATTCATAACGTCGTGTCTGTACACTTCGCACAATTGACGATAAATTTCAATCGGTTTTATGTTTTGGTTTCCAAAACCGTATTACTGATCTGACCTCACAACTCGCGGGATTTTTCATTACATCACTCATTTTAAACTAGAATTCACAGCGCAACGTCACTTTCGCTGGTACAGCTGGAAAGCCACTAAATACGAGAACATGTTTGCACTTGAAAGTACGCGATTGGCGCGCGCCGAGCGGCGTCAGACGGAAACGTTTGCATAGCCCTCGTACTTTTCTAAACTAAAATTTTTATTGTTGATTTTTTCAGAGACTGCATGGGAACTGTGGGTTGCGAATGGTGCACTACTGATCAGGATGGATTTACACCTTTAACTCACCCACAATGCACCGTTCAAGCTGTCTGTTTCAATGGCATCAGAAACTCGCATTTCCCGTACGGAAGCACGATAAGTTAGTATTGAACTGGAACTTTCCAAATATTTTATTCATTTATAGTATGTCATACCAAGAACATTATAAACTGAAGCATGAAAATACTATAGTGAGGTCCAAGTTATAATGGCAGTATATGGTTATCATTGGTGTTGCTATCCTTGTCTATCATTCGACAAAGCAGATAGCGTTATCCTCTTCCAGCTATCTTTTAATGATACTGTTCATAATCGCTTGATAGGGCTGAATGTGAATAGACCGATTAGAACTCTTGTGAATTATATTTTCACTGCGAATCTAGCTTTATTCGTCTCGGCTATCCTGATCTTTCCTTAGTCATTATGGATCTGAATGAATGGTATTCGCTCTGTTTTCTAGAAACATATCACAATTTTCCTTTCTCATGATAAAATAATTTCACATATCCCGTCATTATATTCCAATTGACAAGCTTAATATTACCGGTCAGAAGCATAGTTAAGTTTGAATTAAATTTTTTCTTATTCACAGATTAAAATTGTATAATATCTTCACATTATTATATTTATATTGTAAGTGTCTTCACAAATCTTCTATTTATTCTATGTTATGCATTATACATTATCTCATTACGGTATCTTCTATAATATAATAAAGAAAATAACTGGCTTATACAAGTATGGGGTAGAAAATTCACAAATTTCCTAATGACGCACCATCACATCTGAACTACTGAACTGATTAACTTGAAATTTTGCATTTAGGTTTTCAATTAACCAAGGCCTATATTCAATTTTATAGGCCTATTTTAAATTCTTCAAGATTTCAGTTGGTCAAATTTTATATTAGACCCTTGCTGAACACTGGTGACCTTCTAGTCGATTATATTTACAAGCTCACAATTAGACATTAGTCTCTTGTGAGCTTAGTTTTTTTGTACTGTTAATTTTATTTCTGTTAATATTGTGTAATTATAATATAATTAAAATTCAAATTATCAAGTACCCTTTATTTTATCACAACACAACTAGTTTCAACTCTTCAAGAGCCATTTTTAGGTGTAAATCAACCAACCATCACAAATGGAAATATATCTTATTAAAGACTAGTAGGTGTCTCGTGCTCCGCAAAGTTCTTATTAAAAACTTGGCACACTCAAAACTTGACCTACTGAAATCTTGAAGAATTTGAAGTAGGCCTATAACCATCCTCGGTAAATTAAGGATCTACATGATATGCAAAATTTCAAGTTAACCAGTACAGTAGTTGAGACGTGATGATACGTCATTCGTGAATTACCTATCCAGTAAGTTTATGAGCCAATTATTTCCTTTTCCTACAGTTACGTTGAAAAGTGGCCATTGCTGCACTGATTACAGAACGCAAAGAATCACTTTTCCGCTCTAGTGCGGGAAAAATTTTTCTGCCCTCCAGATTTGCAACATGGCAACGCAAAATACTTAGTAGGTTATATGGAGCAACAGTGCAGGAAAATCAAAATGAAGTTGGTAACAGGGACTGGGCTGCTATAGTGAGCAGAGGTGCAACGAAGCACAACGAGCAAATTATTAAGTATATATTATAACCAAGGACAACATTTTTATTCAATTTGACAATAAATTAAGGTTTTTATCAATAATAAAATTACACTTTTGCAATTTTACCCATAATTACCCACTTTTCATATTCAATGGTAACTGTAGGAAAAACTTAACGTGAAATACGTGCGCAAAGTTCCTCTGCTGCACTCAAGAAACCATTCCGACCTCGCCTACGGCTCGGGCGTAAACGTTTCTTTCGGTGCAGCAAACTGTCACTTTGCGCACTAGTTGCACAAATAACTATTATTATAACTGTTATTATAGATAAGTCAATATGTGTAATTATATGTATGAAATATATGTACAAAGAACAAATAAATTTGAATTTGAATTATCAAGATATTGATGTTTGCAGGCGGCGCATATGTCTCGTGGGTGAACAGTGAAAAGAATTCCACATCGAACTCATTGCTAATTCTTCTAGTCATTATTGCGATACTGTTCTCACTGGCACTCATGAGCTACTGCTATTTGAATAGAGCGCAAATCAATCACATGGATAATAATCAGCAATTGAATATATATACCGCTGACAGGAGATATATAAAATTCTCTGAAGAGCCGTCTACAGGTATTTCTACTTGATAATATCTCTGCCATAATCATTTATTAGAAATTAATAAAAACAATATGAAACTTGTAGTACACTTTATTATTTAAAATATTACAACGACTGATTTCTACTATAACTTATAATTTATTAGAATAACTTGATCTTGAATAATATACAGGGTCTGTATAATAAGTAACCGGACTGACCTCAGAATTTTTTTATTGGCAAAATATGTACATTTTCTTTAGAAATCTTCAAAGTAGTCCCCATTGGAGTCTGATACAGTATTTTCCAATCCCTGAACGCTCCCTGGAAGTCGGCAACCTCTATGCTGTCTAGAGCCCTCGTCGTAGCACGTTGAACGTTTTCCAGAGTCCTGAATCGCGTCCCCTTAAGTTGTCTCTTGATTTTGGGGAACAAAAAGAAGTCCGGTGGTGCCATATCCGGGCTGTAAGGAGGATGTGGCAACGTTACCCTCCACTGTTTGGCCAACTGCTCGGTGACGAGCAGGCAGGTGTGCGACGGAGCATTGTCGTGATGGAGGATTTGGACTCGATGAACCCGGGCGGTTAGTCGACGGAGCACCTCTCTGTAGTACTGGCCGTCTACAGTTTGGCCGGGTGACACAAATTCTTTGTGAGTGACCAGTACTACAGAGAGGTGCTTCGTCGACTAACCGCCCGGGTTCATCGAGTTCGTCCGGGGATTGCCGATTCGTGGATCCTCCATCACGTCAATGCTCCGTCGCACATCTGCCTGCTCGTCACCGAGCAGTTGGCCAAACAGTCGAGGGTAACGTAGCCACGTCCTCCTTACAGCCCGGATATGGCACCACCGGACTTCTTTTTGTTCCCCAAAATCAAGAGACAACTCAAGGGGACGCGGTTCAGGACTCTGGAAAACGTTCAACGTGCTACGACGAGGGCTCTAGACAGCATAGAGGTTGCCGTCTTCCAGGGAGCGTTCAGGGATTGGAAAATACGGTCAGCGTGTAATCGACTCCAATGGGGATTACTTTGAAGATTTCTAAAAAAAATTGTACATACTTTGCCAATAAAAAATTTCTGAGGTCAGTCCGGTTACTTATTATACAGACCCTATATAAGAGGCTAATGTTACTTGTTGCAAACAAGAATGGTGCAATGCCTTAGTCGTCTCAGTTATTGGTGTTATGAAGCAGTTATGCGGACTAGACTCAAAATATTTCGTGTTTGAGGTGAAATGAAATAGCCTACAACGCCTTAGTCAGCTCCACATAATTTATCCAAGCCTCAATGGCTTATAGTTTCAATGCACTTAAGGCATTGTTGAGGAAGGGCCTAGTGTCCGAAAGCGCTCCACAAATGTGAAAGGAGCTAATAGCTGTTATTTATAAATATATGACTGCTATGTCGTAATTTAGTTGTTCAAAAGTGATTATTAACAAGCAGTTCGTAATGGACACAAACATTGAAAAATGTAAATTAATTACAGTTTGGCGGGACCTATAAATAAATTGATGTTTAAATTAGAAACATCATATTGATAAATTGTATTTAGATGTTTGTTGATGCTATATATAGCGGCCTATAGTGAGGTCCACGTTATAATGGCAGTAGTATTTGATTGACAATGGTCTTGATATCATTCGACCAAGCAGATAGCGCTATCCCTTTCTAGCTTTGAAATGTTGTCAGTTTGTCAGAAATATTTTATTTTCACTCTTGACAGTGACTGTACAGATGTAAACAAACAATATTCAGGTTATCCGCTATGTTTTTTATTCTAACAAAATACTTGAGTAGACAAGTCGTATATTGATTTGAAAATGTATTTTTGAATGTAATAGAAATGAGAGTAAACACGACATAAGTATTCAGTACCTTTAGAAAGGTTTTTTAATAACTTGAACGATACCAGGTATTGAATTGGAATGAGTTTGTTTGGAGACATACTAACAGTAATAACAAATTCAAAAACATATGTTGGTATACTACATTGAATAAATTAAATCATGTTTAGAGATAAACATGAATTATACCTGAAATGAAATTTTATAAGTATTGATAACTTTGTCCATCCTGGACTTCGTCTGTCCTCACAAAAATGCTTCAGTCAGCCTACCGGGGTGTAGGTTACTGGTACCGTTATACATATTGAAAGGTTATATCAGAATTATTTCAATTGAAATTATTTTTTGTAAATAATAGGATTCCTATTTTTCTATTACTTTTAAGAGAAATTGAAATAGAATACCTACCGAATTAGGTTAGTTTCACACACATTCGGTTTCATTCGGTTCGGTACGTTTTCTATTCGTTGTCGAAAACGAATGAGACTTTCATACATATAAGGTTCTTATTAGGTACCTATTTTCTTCTCAAACACAGCTCTGTTTAGATTTTCAAAATTCATGCTGGTATTAAAACATAACAGATGGTGTTCAAATAGTGAGATGTGATTTCTTGAACTCCAACATTTTCAAGTTAATTCATAATTGTGAACTTTTTAAATAGTTTATTTCTATTGTGTTAATTTTGGACGTTCAGAGTGATTTTTTAAATTGGAAATTTGTATCTTGTTTTGACACATGGTACATAACCTTCATCTCTTCTCTGCATTCATGAAATCATGTAATTTCCCTTGGAAAAATGAAATAAAAATGCTCCCCTGAGTTTTTATTTATCCTTATACATATTTTTTCTTAAACTATTCATTGGAAAAAAATGCTCCAGTGAACTAACTGAAATGGATTGACCATATGATTTTGATATAGAAGATTTTGAAACAGATAATCATATCAGGTTAAAATTAAAACAAAAAACCGAGCATGTGTGAAAGACTTTGTTTTTGTTTGCTGTTTCCTAGCAACGAATTCGAATATGATGAAACCAGACTTTGTTTTTGTTTGCTGTTTCCTAGCAACGAATTCGAATATGATGAAACCTATTCGTGCCAAGTGGGAATTCAAACCGAATCACCGTTTCACACTTATCGGAATCGGCCGAAAGCAAACCGAACCGTACAGAACTGAATGTGTGTGAAACTAGCCTAACTCAATTTCTGTTGATTTGAAGTTCAAATTGTTGTATCAACGCTTTTAAATTAGCCGCTGAGATTTCAGGTGTGTGTGTGAATATAAATCTGATCTCAGTTATGAATAGAATATTATAAAAAGGTTGATGAATGCGATTTATTTGACATGAAATTGATTATTATGAAATAAAATTAAAACTAATATTAGAAATGGGATGATTTGAGATACAGCTATCCAATACAGATGGCTGTGTTTCAGTACAGTCTGTGTCAAAATGGAGTCAAATTATAGAGAATCGGCAACCCTGTCTCCCACCTTGCTCCACTGCCGTTGTAACGTGGACCTCTCTATAGTTACCAATACAGATGGCTGTGTTACAGTATAGTCTGTGTCAAAATGGAGTCAAATTATAGAGAATCGGCAACCCTGTCTCCCATCTTGTTCCACTGCCATTGTAACGGGACCTCTGCATAGTTACACTGTATGGTTTTTTCGTGTGTAAATAAAATTTGTTATGTCTGTTAGATCACAACAACGTGCTACTGCAAAGTGGTGTGCAAGAGGTGGTGAATGACGTGGGCTCTATCGCCCAATCGCCCTACAGCAACACTATCAGCAAGACAGCGCGCAGACCTGTCATCGCGATACCTGCTCCGTCGGAGAGTGACGACCACGGATACTCGACAATGGCATCCACCACTGTTGACGATGTCTCCCCTCCACCTACCCATCACACCATGCTCAGACCTCACCAGTTCCGGGTGCCTGTCATTGTGCACCGGGCCCATTGAGCCCCGTTGGGCCCCTTTACTCTATACTGGGTTCACTAATTCACATACATTGTACTGTATGCCCAATTTGCTTAGTGAAAAAATAGCATATCTTGTTATCTTATGTTATCTTTTAGTGATAACAATATAGTGTATTATACTGTAGAGAAAAGATAAGCATAATTTGTTATCTCATGTTATCTTTTCTCTATGATTATACCATAGTGAAAAGATATCATAATTTGTTAGCTTATATTATCTTTTCTCTATAATTATACCTTAGAGAAGATATGGTATAAGAAGATATATCCTATGGTATAGGGCGTTTGTTCCAAATTTCACTGTTAACTCAAACAGTAGTTATTTCTCGTGAAGCTATGTAGACGCTGATAGTCTCTTTTAGCAATCAAGTTACACACACACCGAATTTTGGTCGTACGATATTCTGCCGTCTTTATAAATTCTATTAGATTAAACAGATGATGTTTGCTAAGTTCTGTTTAATCTGGTAGAATTCATAAAGACGGCAAAAGAACGAAAACGGTCCAAAAATCAATGTGTATGTAACAGGTTATAATCTAGTTACCCACACATCGATTTTTGTCGTCCTTATAAATTCTATTAAAATGAACGTAACTTGACAAACATTATGATGTGATCATGTGTTTGCAAAGTTGTATTCAATTTGGTAGAATTTATATGAACGACAAAAAAATCGATGTGTATGTAACTGGTTATACTGTGCCGTTCTTACACTCGGCCAAAACAATAATCGGTTGAAATTTGGAACATGAACGACCTATAGCATGGGATATCTACTTATGATATATTTTCAGTATGATAATACACTTGGTGCCCAATTTACATAATGTATTATATTAAATATAATATTATATTTTAAGGTACCCACTTGGCCATCCGAGTACTCAATAATAGAGTATCAAACTGTTCAACAAATCGTTATCGAGAAAAGTACTCATAAGTAGTATAAAAAGTTACAGTACTCATGAGTAGAGTATACAAATTGTCAATTAGTTGATCACAAAAGAACCCATATGAAAAGTCACAGTACTCATAAGTTGAGTATCCATATTTTCAATAAGTGGTTATGGAATACAAAAGCCCTAACCAATTTTAGTTTAGTATTGTTATTTACTGATGTGCCTTTCAATCTGTTCACATTATTTAAACATAGGACAGTTCAAAATTCAACTATGATATAACATGAATAAGATGTTTCTGAAGAGTCGCCACTAATAGTATAGAGTATCTAATGCCTCTAAACATTCAAACTGTTCAACATTATTATAGATTATAATATTGTAAGTATGTCAATGCTCAACAGCCCATGAAGGGCTTAGGCCTACCAGCTGGTTGCCAGTAAATTCACTCCACTATACTAAATTATACTATTAGTATACTAGTAGTATAGAGTATCTAATGCTTCTAATATACCAGCTGGTTGCCAATATATTCACTCCACTATACTAAATTATACTATTAGTGTACTAGTAGTATAGAGTATCTAATGCTTCTAATTTGAACTGTTCAATGTTGTTTTCTTGATGATTATATTTTTAATAGAATAAGTGGTGGTTGGCAATAAGATGTCTAGATTGAAAAGCGTATATCAATTCCTTTCTCAATTCGTTTTACATTTATTTTCATATTCATTGCACTTTTATCTACTTGTGACAATTGCACGTTTATCAAACTATTATATATGTATTTATGCGTTTGTGTTACTTTGGGTTACTTGACATGTTCAAGAATAAGCGTCCATTTGTTTAGAAGTATTTTGAAGTTTTTGGTTCTGAATATTTGTCTATTCATCAAATCCTCAGTAGCATCTACTTATCTTCTATATATGGCCTTACAAAAACGGTAAATACTAACCCAAATAAACTATAGATAGCCCGAGTAAAGCACAAAATGAAACAGATGATATTTTCCTTTTGAAACTTTAATATTTTAGTATGTGTTAATACTATTCAAGTCCTCTAATTTATAGCCACCTCTTGATAACTTCGATCGCTGCCTCCTATATCGGATGTTATTGAGATAGTGACTATACAAAAATAAATAATAGATTGCCCAGGTTCAACACAAAATAAAACAAATAGGTAGATGATTCTATTGAAGATTTATTGACATTTCAGATGTTTTGATGGTATTTAAATCTGATATTTTACCTCTTTATTTCCACTCGTCATTATTATTTTAAATAATTTTTATATATCACAAGAGTGTTTCAAATAAACAATAGACTGTCCACATAAAACACTAAGAAACAAATCTATTTATCGTTTTCGATATATCAGTATGTTATAATTTATGTTATTAATATTTATTGTCTACGAGTCTGATATTTTATCCTTTCATATTTTTCATTTTCTATTCAAAGCCATCTCCATTTTAAATATCTTACAACTCATTAAAGTGTTTTAAATGTGTATTTTAATAAAAATAGATTGTCCATGTTTTACACAAAATTAAACATTTAGTTAAGATTTGATTGATATTTCAGTATGTTTTAATAGTTTCAAGTCTGATATTTCCAGACAGTAGATTGTCCCCCTTTAACACAAAATTGAACCAATATTATTTTCTATTGAAAATATTAATAATTTTTAGTATTTTAAATAGTATTCAAGTCTGGTATTGTATCTCTTCATATTATTTTATTTCCACTCGAACGGCATCTTTCGTTTGGATATAACTCAATTAAAAACGTTTTTTGAATAAAGAATTAGATTGTTCAATAATTCAGTAAATTTCTATTCGGATATTCTAACTCTTTCTACTTCAATTCCAATATTTTAAATAAATTTACTTTCAAATAGAGTTCAAAGTGGAATCAGTATTATGATAATTATCGGTGAAGTAGGTTCCTAGTATATTGTGTATATATTTTTAATATCACTACACTGATGTAGTGATTCGGTGCTTGTTTGCTGATGGTTTTCATCAAACTACTTAGTTGAATTTTTAGCTAAAATGTCGATGAAATTTTATCGTTGTTACGAACTGTCTGACAGTTGGTTTTCACAAATACAACTTCTAAGCATTATAGAGGCTTGGGTTGGCCAATAACATTTACGCTTATTCTGTATTTTCATATTGAAATTTACACTTTAATAAATATAAGTTTTAATAAGTATTACATATGTAAGTTCTAGAACATTTTTTGTAATGAAGTGCATTTTAATATTGTTCCAAGACTGATATTTCTTTTTTATATTTTCTTATTAAAGACGGCACTAACATCAATTGAAAAAGTTTTTCAACGTCATAACAAAGTATAGTTTTGCTCAATAATTATTCAATTATGAGTGTTTTCAATCATAAATTATCATGATTTTTAAGAACTTACAGTAGTATCTAATAACGTACATTTAGTAGTAAAAATAAGTTGTATCTCGCATGTCTTCTTATAGCTATTTTCGTTAATAGTTTTTTATTCAACTTGTTTTAATTTTATTCTTGTGCCAACTTAAATATGATTAATCTAGTTTTACTCAGGGATTCAGTATTTTCATGGGTTCAAGTCCCCAAGTACTTGATAAAATTTTATTTAATCATAACGTTCATACACACAAAAATATTTTGATAGGTGAGAACAAGTGCCTTTCAATTAAAATGTTTAAAAAATATCGGTTTTCTATCCTATTTTTCGAGAAATTAATCAAGACAATAAAAATAATTGGTATCTAATGAAATATAGTTCATTATATTTCATAATATGAAATATATTATTCTAGAATTTCCAAAACTAATAGATTATATATATATATATATGTTTCTGTTATGATGTAATTTATTAATTTTAATGCGTTTTAGACGCTCAGTTAAGGTTGAAAATACGCGTTGTATGTTATTTGTTTTACATATTGACTGAACTATGGGTCGTTGCCATGGTATTTTTAATACAATAATTATTTTAAAGTCTTCTATTGAGCTGTACCACTATTATTTGCCTTATATTACCATTATGGTATTTTAAATTTCAACATCATATAATATATATTATTTCAATAGTTTTAGAAATAATTACACTTTGTTGATTTTTGTCTTTAGAATAAGACCTGAAGGGTAATATTTACATTACTCTGAACGGTGTCAATATATTATACATTACAAATAGTCAAGAACTATTAGGCTATATTCCTTTGAATATTATAGCATTTATTGTATTCATAAGATCAATCGGTACATCATATAAGCACACCATTTGTCAGAGTTGTATTTTGACGTCATTGCTTGTATTTGTCAGATACTAATATTTTATTTTTCATTTTAAAGATAATTATTCCGTTTCTTTGAATTAAAAAACTACTTATCAGCATTCCTGCCTACAATTATTTATGTTTTATCACGATTTCTGCATGACTCAAGCTTATAAAACTATTTATTTTTCCATTCAAATTTTGAACGTTGATCAAGATTCTTGGCCATAAAACAGACTAAATTTGGCTTTCCTACCTTATATGGAACAAGGTATAGAATTTGAAGTATGCAATATGAAGTTTGAGCAATTTTAATTTTTGACAATTTTGGATTCTAGCAAAAATGGTTAAGAATTGAAATCACTCAAACTCTCAGGAATGATAGATAGTACTTGACAAGAGAAACAATAATATGTCATCACATTGGCGAAATTCCCTCCTATTCTGAGTTATAAGCATTTGAAGATGAGTGACTTTTCTGATCTGAGAGTGAATATGAGATTTTATGTTTCAGTGAATAACTCACCCTGTATTGTAGCGAAACGTCTCATATTATAGCACGACACTTGTTAGGCCAACCTCTATCCATAGCCCGAATATCAACCAAATCTGAGAGATTTGCATTTTTCATGAAATCCATGAATAAAAAAAGAACATCATGAATTTTTGGAAAAATGGTCTAGAATTAAAATCGCTCAATCTCTGAGGAATGATAGTACTTGACGAGGGGAACAATAATATGTCATCACATTGACAAAAGTCCCTCCTATTCTTGAGTTATAAGCATTTGAAGATGAGTGATTTTTCTAACCTGAGAATGGAGGAAAGATTTAATGTTACAGTGATTAACTCACTCTGTATAGTAAATTTTTGGTTTTTCTCAAAAAACCTTTTTCAGTCCATGGTTTTTCTCAAAAAACCTTTTTCAGTCCATGATTTTTCTCAATTTTTTGTGGAAAATAAAAATAGCTCAAACTTAGTGATCTTAATTCTCTGATGCGAGAAACACGAATCAGGAATCATATTTGCATAATTCCTCACCGTTCAGGAGATATGACCAGTGGAAATTTGAAAATGTTATGTTTGCAGCTTCATAACTCATCCTGTATAGTAGCTAAGGGTATGCCAAATTTGGCTCCGACATTTCTCAGGTCAAGCTTTGTCTATGGGGCAAATTTCAGCCAAATCTGAGTTACTTCTTGTTTCAGTGTGTTTCACGATGGTACGATGATAGGAATTTTTTGTGAAAAATAAAAATCGCTCAAACTTCGTGATCTTATGGTCTTTCACGAATCTGGAATCATATTATTTGCAAAATTCCTTACCGTTCAGGAGATATGACCAAATTTCAGCCAAATCTGAGTTACTTCTTGTTTCGGTGTGTTTCACGATGATAGGAATTTTTCATGATCTTATGGTCTATGATGCGAGAAACACGAATCTGGAATAATATTTGCAAAACTCCTAAACATTCAGGAGATGTGACCAAATTTCAGCCAAATCTGAGATACTTTTTGTCTCAGTGTGGTTCACGATGGTTAGTCCATTATTTCCATGAATTTATTTGTAGAATGAAAATCGTTCAAACTTCGAGATCTTATGGTCTTTGATGCGAGAAACACGGATCTGGAATCATATTTGCAAGATTCCTCAAAGTTCAGGAGATATGACCAAATTTCACCAATATCTGAGATACTCCTTGTCTCAGTGTGGTTCACGATGGTTAGTCCATGCTTCCAATCAATTTTCTGCAAATAATGGAAATCGCACGAACTTCGTGATCTAATGATCTTTGACGCAAGGAACACGAATCTAGAATCATATTTGCAAAATTCCATACCGTTTAGGAGATATGACCACATTCCAGCCAAATCTGAGATACTTCTTGTCTCAGTGTGGTTCACGATGGATAGTCCATGCTTCCAATCAATATCTTGTGGGGAATGAAAATCACTCAAACTTCGTGATCTTATAGTCTTTGAAGCGAGAAACACGAATCTGGAATCATATTTGCAAAATTCCTCACCGTTCAAGGAGATATGACCAAATTTCAGCCAAATCTGAGATACTTCTTGTATCAGTGAGGTTCACGATGGTTATTCCATGCTTCCAATCAATTCCTTGTGGGAGATGAAAATCACTCAATCTTTGTGATCTAGAGGTCTTTGATGCGAGAAACACGAATCTGGAATCATATTTGCAAAATTCCTCATCGTTCTTCGAGATATGACGAAATTTCAGCCAAATCTGAGATACTTCTTGACTCAATGTGGTTTATGATGGTTAGTCCAAGCTTCCAAATCAATATCTTGTGGGGAATGAATATTACTCAAATTCCGTGATCTCATGGTTATTGAAGCGGGAAACATGAATCTGGAATCATATTTGCAAAATTCATTACCGTTCAGGAGATATGACCAAATTCAGCCAAATCTGGGATACTTCTAGTCTCAGTAAGGTTCACGAAGCTTCCATGCTTCCAATAAAATTTTTGTAAGAAAAGGGAATCGCTCAAACTTTGTGATCTAATGTTCTTTGATTCGAGAAACACGAATCTGGAATCATATTTGCAAAATTCATTACCGTTCAGGAGATATGACCAAATTTCAGCCAAATCTGAGATACTACTTGTGTCAGTGTGGTTCACGATGGTTAGTCCATGCTTACAATCAATTTTTTGTAGAAAATGTAAATTACTAAACATCGTGATCTTATAGTCTTCGATTCAAGAAACACGAATCTGGAATAATATTTGCAAAATTCCTCACCGTTCAGGAGATATTACCAAATTTCACCAATATCTGAGATACTCCTTGTCTCAGTGTGGTACACGATGGTTAGTCCATGCTTCCAATCAATTTTCTGCAAATAATGGAAATCGCTGGAGCTTCGTGATCTCATGGTCTATGAAGCTAGAAACACGAATCTGGAAACATATTTGCAAAATTCCTCACCGTTCAAGGAGATATTACCAAATTTCAGCCAAATCTGAGATGCTTCCAATAAATTTTTTGTGGAAAATAGAAATCTTTTTTTTTTTTTTTTTTTTTTTTTTTTTTTTTTTTTTTTTTTTTTTTTTTTTTTTTTTTTTTTTTTTTTTTTTTTTTTTTTTTTTTTTTTTTTTTTTTTTTTTTTTTTTTTTTTTTTTTTTTTTTTTTTTTTTTTTTTTTTTTTTTTTTTTTTTTTTTTTTTTTTTTTTTTTTTTTTTTTTTTTTTTTTTTTTTTTTTTTTTTTTTTTTTTTTTTTTTTTTTTTTTTTTTTTTTTTTTTTTTTTTTTTTTTTTTTTTTTTTTTTTTTTTTTTTTTTTTTTTTTTTTTTTTTTTTTTTTTTTTTTTTTTTTTTTTTTTTTTTTTTTTTTTTTTTTTTTTTTTTTTTTTTTTTTTTTTTTTTTTTTTTTTTTTTTTTTTTTTTTTTTTTTTTTTTTTTTTTTTTTTTTTTTTTTTTTTTTTTTTTTTTTTTTTTTTTTTTTTTTTTTTTTTTTTTTTTTTTTTTTTTTTTTTTTTTTTTTTTTTTTTTTTTTTTTTTTTTTTTTTTTTTTTTTTTTTTTTTTTTTTTTTTTTTTTTTTTTTTTTTTTTTTTTTTTTTTTTTTTTTTTTTTTTTTTTTTTTTTTTTTTTTTTTTTTTTTTTTTTTTTTTTTTTTTTTTTTTTTTTTTTTTTTTTTTTTTTTTTTTTTTTTTTTTTTTTTTTTTTTTTTTTTTTTTTTTTTTTTTTTTTTTTTTTTTTTTTTTTTTTTTTTTTTTTTTTTTTTTTTTTTTTTTTTTTTTTTTTTTTTTTTTTTTTTTTTTTTTTTTTTTTTTTTTTTTTTTTTTTTTTTTTTTTTTTTTTTTTTTTTTTTTTTTTTTTTTTTTTTTTTTTTTTTTTTTTTTTTTTTTTTTTTTTTTTTTTTTTTTTTTTTTTTTTTTTTTTTTTTTTTTTTTTTTTTTTTTTTTTTTTTTTTTTTTTTTTTTTTTTTTTTTTTTTTTTTTTTTTTTTTTTTTTTTTTTTTTTTTTTTTTTTTTTTTTTTTTTTTTTTTTTTTTTTTTTTTTTTTTTTTTTTTTTTTTTTTTTTTTTTTTTTTTTTTTTTTTTTTTTTTTTTTTTTTTTTTTTTTTTTTTTTTTTTTTTTTTTTTTTTTTTTTTTTTTTTTTTTTTTTTTTTTTTTTTTTTTTTTTTTTTTTTTTTTTTTTTTTTTTTTTTTTTTTTTTTTTTTTTTTTTTTTTTTTTTTTTTTTTTTTTTTTTTTTTTTTTTTTTTTTTTTTTTTTTTTTTTTTTTTTTTTTTTTTTTTTTTTTTTTTTTTTTTTTTTTTTTTTTTTTTTTTTTTTTTTTTTTTTTTTTTTTTTTTTTTTTTTTTTTTTTTTTTTTTTTTTTTTTTTTTTTTTTTTTTTTTTTTTTTTTTTTTTTTTTTTTTTTTTTTTTTTTTTTTTTTTTTTTTTTTTTTTTTTTTTTTTTTTTTTTTTTTTTTTTTTTTTTTTTTTTTTTTTTTTTTTTTTTTTTTTTTTTTTTTTTTTTTTTTTTTTTTTTTTTTTTTTTTTTTTTTTTTTTTCCTCACCGTTCAAGGAGATATTACCAAACTTCACCAATATCTGAGATACTCCTTGTCTCAGTGTGGTACACGATGGTTAGTCCATGCTTCCAATCAATTTTCTGCAAATAATGGAAATCGCTCGAACTTCGTGATCTCATGGTCTATGAAGCTAGAAACACGAATCTGGAAACATATTTGCAAAATTCCTCACCGTTCAGGAAATATGGCCAAATTACAGACAAATCTGAGATACCTCTAGTCTTGGTGTGGTTCTCGATGGTTAGTCCATGTTTTTCATCAATGATTTTTTTGTGAAAAATGGAAATTGCTCAAACTTCGTGATATAATAGTCTTTGAAGCGAGAAACACGAATCTGGAATCATATTTGCAAAATTCCTCACCGTTCAAGGAGATATGACCAAATTTCAGCCAAATGTGAGATACTTCCAATAAATTTTTTGTGGGAAATAGAAATCGCTCAAACTTTGTGATCTTATGGTCTTTGATGCGAGAAACACAAATCTCGGATCATATTTGCAAAAATCATTACCGTTCAGGAGATATGACCAAATTTCAGCCAAATCTGAGATGCTTCCAATAAATTTTTTGTGGAAAATAGAAATCGCTCAACCTTTGAGATCTTATGGTCTTTGATGCGAGAAACACAAATCTCGTATCATATTTGCAAAAATCGTTACCGTTCAGGAGATATGACCAATTTCAGCCAAATCTGAGATACTTCTTGACTCAATGTGGTTTACGATGGTTAGTCCATGCTTCCAATCAATATCTTGTGGGGAATGAAAATCACTCAAACTTCGTGATCTTATGGTCTTTGAAGCGAGAAACACGAATCTGGAATCATATTTGCAAAATTCCTTACCGTTCAGGAGATATGACCAAATTTCAGCCAAATCTGAGATACTCCTTGTCTCAGTGTGGTACACGATGGTTAGTCCATGCTTCCAATCAATTTTCTGCAAATAATGGAAATCGCTCGAACTTCGTGATCTCATGGTCTATGAAGCTAGAAACACGAATCTGGAAACATATTTGCAAAATTCCTCACCGTTCAGGAAATATGGCCAAATTACAGACAAATCTGAGATACCTCTAGTCTTAGTGTGGTTCTCGATGGTTATTCCATGTTTTTCATCAATGATTTTTTTGTGAAAAATGGAAATTGCTCAAACTTCGTGATATAATAGTCTTTGAAGCGAGAAACACGAATCTGGAATCATATTTGCAAAATTCCTCACCGTTCAAGGAGATATGACCAAATTTCAGCCAAATCAAAGATACTCCCAATAAATTTTTTGTGGAAAATAGAAATCGCTCAAACTTTGTGATCTTATGGTCTTTGATGCGAGAAACACAAATCTCGGATCATATTTGCAAAAATCCTTACCGTTCAGGAGATATGACCAAATTTCAGCCAAATCTGAGATGCTTCCAATAAATTTTTTGTGGAAAATAGAAATCGCTCAACCTTTGAGATCTTATGGTCTTTGATGCGAGAAACACAAATCTCGGATCATATTTGCAAAATTCCTCACCGTTCATGGAGATATGACCAAATTTCAGCCAAATCTGAGATACTTCTTGACTCAATGTGGTTTACGATGGTTAGTCCATGCTTCCAATCAATATCTTGTGGGGAATGAAAATCACTCAAACTTCGTGATCTTATGGTCTTTGATGCGAGAAACACGAATCTGGAATCATATTTGCAAAATTCCTTACCGTTCAGGAGATATGACCAAATTTCAGCCAAATCTGAGATACTTCTTGTCTCAGTGTGGTACACGATGGTTAGTCCATGCTTCCAATCAATTTTAGATGCTTCCAATAAATTTTTTGTGGAAAATAGAAATCGCTCAACCTTTGAGATCTTATGGTCTTTGATGCGAGAAACACAAATCTCGGATCATATTTGCAAAATTCCTCACCGTCCATGGAGATATGAGCAAATTTCAGTTAAATCTGAGATACTTCTTGACTCAATGTGGTTTACGATGCTTCCAATCAATATCTTTTGGGGAATGAAAATCACTCAAACTTCGTGATCTTATGGTCTTTGAAGCGAGAAACACGAATCTGGAATCATATTTGGAAAATTCCTCACCGTTCAAGGAGATATTACCAAATTTCACCAATAACTGAGCTACTCCTTGTCTCAGTGTGGTACACGATGGTTAGTCCATGCTTCCAATCAATTTTCTGCAAATAATGGAAATCGCTCGAACTTCGTGATCTCATGGTCTATGAAGCTAGAAACACGAATCTGGAAACATATTTGCAAAATTCCTCACCGTTCAGGAAATATGGCCAAATTACAGACAAATCTGAGATACCTCTAGTCTTGGTGTGGTTCTCGAATGTTAGTCCATGTTTTTCATCAATGATTTTTTTGTGAAAAATGGAAATTGCTCAAACTTCGTGATATAATAGTCTTTGAAGCAAGAAACACGAATCTGGAATCATATTTGCAAAATTCCTCACCGTTTAAGGAGATATGACCAAATTTCAGCCAAATCTGAGATGCTTCCAATAAATTTTTTGTGGAAAATAGAAATCGCTCAACCTTTGAGATCTTATGGTCTTTGATGCGAGAAACACAAATCTCGGATCATATTTGCAAAATTCCTCACCGTTCATGGAGATATGACCAAATTTCAGTTAAATCTGAGATACTTCTTGACTCAATGTGGTTTACGATGGTTAGTCCATGCTTCCAATCAATATCTTGTGGGGAATGAAAATCACTCAAACTTCGTGATCTTATGGTCTTTGAAGCGAGAAACACGAATCTGGAATCATATTTGCAAAATTCCTCACCGTTCAAGGAGATATGGCCAAATTTCAGCCAAATCTGAGATACTTCTTGTATCAGTGAGGTTCACGATGGTTATTCCATGCTTCCAATCAATTTCTTGAGGGAGATGAAAATCACTTAATCTTTGTGATCTTATGGTCTTTGATGCGAGAAACACGAATCTGGAATCATTTTTGCAAAATTCATTACCGTTCAGGAGATATAACCAAATTCCAGCCAAATCTGAGATACTTCTTGTCTCTGTGTGTTTCACGATGGTGAAAAAAAAGAAATGGTTAGTCCATGCTTCTAATCAATTTTTTGTGGGAATTAAAAATCACTCAATCTCCCAGATCTAATGGTCTTTGATTTGAGAAACACGAATCTGGAATCATATTTGCAAAATTCCTCACCGTTTGGGAGATATGACCAAATTCCAGCCAAATCTGAGATACTTCTTGTCTCAGTGTGGTTCACGATGGTTACAATCAATTTTTTGTAAAAAATGGAAATTGTCGAACTTCGTGATCTAATGGTCTTTGATTTGAGAAACACGAATCTGGAATCATTTTTGCAAAATTCATTACCGTTCAGGAGATATGACCAAATTTCAGCTAAATCTGAGATGCTTCCAATAAATTTTTTGTGGAAAATAGAAATCGCTCAACCTTCAGTATCTTATGGTTATTGATGCGAGAAACACGAATCTGGAATCATATTTGCAAAATTCCTTACCGTTCAAGGAGATATTACCAAATTTCAGTCAAATCAAAGATACTCCCAATAAATTTTTTGTGGAAAATAGAAATCGCTCAAACTTTGTGATCTTATGGTCTTTGATGCGAGAAACACAAATCTCGGATCATATTTGCAAAAATCCTTACCGTTCAGGAGATATGACCAAATTTCAGCCAAATCTGAGATGCTTCCAATAAATTTTTTGTGGAAAATAGAAATCGCTCAACCTTTGAGATCTTATGGTCTTTGATGCGAGAAACACAAATCTCGGATCATATTTGCAAAATTCCTCACCGTCCATGGAGATATGAGCAAATTTCAGTTAAATCTGAGATACTTCTTGACTCAATGTGGTTTACGATGGTTAGTCCATGCTTCCAATCAATATCTTGTGGGGAATGAAAATCACTCAAACTTCGTGATCTTATGGTCTTTGAAGCGAGAAACACGAATCTGGAATCATATTTGCAAAATTCCTCACCGTTCAAGGAGATATGGCCAAATTTCAGCCAAATCTGAGATACTTCTTGTATCAGTGAGGTTCACGATGGTTATTCCATGCTTCCAATCAATTTCTTGAGGGAGATGAAAATCACTTAATCTTTGTGATCTTATGGTCTTTGATGCGAGAAACACGAATCTGGAATCATTTTTGCAAAATTCATTACCGTTCAGGAGATATGACCAAATTTCAGCTAAATCTGAGATGCTTCCAATAAATTTTTTGTGGAAAATAGAAATCGCTCAACCTTCAGTATCTTATGGTCATTGAAGCGAGAAACATGAATCTGGAATCATATTTGCAAAAATCCTTACCGTTCAGGAGATATGACCAAATTCCAGCCAAATCTGAGATACTTCTTGACTCAGTGTGGTTCATGATGCTTCTATGCTTCCAATCATTTTTTTGTAAAAAATGGAAATCACTCAAACTTTGTGATCTAATGGTCATTGATGCGAGAAACACGAATCTGGAATCATATTCGCAAAATTCCTCACCTTTCAGGAGATATGACCAAATTTCAGCCAAATCTGAGATACTTCTTGTCTCTGTGTGTTTCACGAAATTGAGTCCATGCTTCCAAATGATTTTCCATGAAATATGAATATCACTCAAATTCCATGATCTCATGGTTATTGAAGCGAGAAACATGAATCTGGAATCATATTTGCGAAATTCATTACCGTTCAGGAGATATGACCAAATTCAGCCAAATCTGGGATACTTCTAGTCTCAGTAAGGTTCACGAAGCTTCCATGCTTCCAATAAAATTTTTGTAAGAAAAGGGAATCTCTCAAAGTTTGTGATCTTATGTTCTTTGATTCGAGAAACACGAATCTGGAATCATATTTGCAAAATCCATTACCGTTCCGGATATATGACCAAATTTCAACCAAATCTGAGATACTTCTTGTGTAAGTGTTGTTCACGATGGTTAGTCCATGCTTACAATCAATTTTTTGTAGAAAATGTAAATTGTTGAACTTCGTGATCTTATAGTCTTTTATTCAAGAAACACGAATCTGGAGTCATATTCGCAAAATTCCTCACCCTTCAGGAGATATATGACCAAATTTCAGCCAAATCTGAGATACATCTTGTGTCAGTGTGGTTCACGATGGTGAGTCCATGCTTCCAATTGATTTTTCATGGAGAATGAATATCACTCAAATTCCATGATCTCATGGTTATTGAAGCGAGAAACATGAATCTGGAATCATATTTGCAAAATTCATTACCGTTCAGGAGATATGACCAAATTCAGCCTAATCTGAGATACTTCTTGTCTCAGTGTGGTTCACGATGCTTCCAATCCTTTTTTTTTGTGGGAAATGAAAATCAATCAAACTTCGTGATCTTATGGTCTTTGACGCAAGGAACATGACTCTGGAATCATATTTGCAGAATTCATCACCGTTCAGGAGATATGACCAAATTCCAGCCAAATCTGAGATAATTCTTGTCTCAGTGTGATTCACGACGGTTAGTCCATGCTTCCAATAATTTTTTTTGTGGAAAATTAAAATCACTCAAACTTCGTGATCTTATGGTCTTTGACGCAAGAAACACGAATCTGGAATCATATTTGCAGAATTCATCACCGTTCAGGAGATATGACCAAATTTCAGCCAAATCTGAGATACTTCTTGTCTCAGTGTGGTTCACGATGGTTAGTCCATGCTTCCAATCAATTTTTTGTGAAAAATGGAAATCGCTCAAACTTTGTGATCTAATGGTCTTTGATTTGAGAAACACGGATCTGGAATCATATTTGCAAAATTCCTTACCGTTTAGGAGATATGACCAAATTCCAGCCAAATTTGAGATACTTCTTGTCTCAGTGTGGTTCACGATGGTTAGTCCATGCTTCCAATCAATTTTTTGTGGAGAATGAAAATCACTCAAACTTCGTGATCTTATGGTCTTTGATTTGAGAAACACGAATCTGGAATCATATTTGCAAAATTCCTTACCGTTCAGGAGATATGACCAAATTTCAGCCGAATCTGAGATACTTATTGTCTCTGTTTGTTTCACGATGGTGAAGTCCATGGCATGCTTCCAATTGATTTTTCATGGAGAATGAATATCACTCGAATTCCGTATCTCATGATTATTGAAGCGAGAAACATGAATCTGGAATCATATTTGCAAAATTCATTACCGTTCAGGAGATATGACCAAATTCAGCCAAATCTGAGATACTTCTTGTCTCAGTGTGGTTCACGATGGTTAGTCCATGCTTCCAATCAATTTTTTGTGGGAAATGAAAATCAATCAAACTTCGTGATCTTATGGTCTTTGACGCAAGGAACATGACTCTGGAATCATATTTGCAGAATTCATCACCGTTCAGGAGATATGACCAAATTCCAGCCAAATCTGAGATAATTCTTGTCTCAGTGTGATTCACGACGGTTAGTCCATGCTTCCAATCAATTTTTTGTGGAGAATGAAAATCACTCAAACTTCGTGATCTTATGGTCTTTGATGCGAGAAACACGAATCTGGAATCATATTTGCAGAATTCATCACCGTTCAGGAGATATGACTAAATTTCAGCCAAATCTGAGATACTTCTTGTCTCAGTGTGATTCACAATGTTCAGTCCATGATCCCAATTAATTTTATATCAAGAATGAAAATCGCTCAAACTTTGTGATCTAATGGTCTTCGATTTGAGAAACACGGATCTGGAATCATATTTGCAAAATTCCTTACCGTTTAGGAGATATGACCAAATTCCAGCCAAATTTGAGATACTTCTTGTCTCAGTGTGGTTCACGATGTTTCCAATTAATTTTTTGTAAGAAATGAAAATCGCTCAAACTTCGTGATCTCATGGTCTTTGATTTGAGAAACACGAATCTGGAATCATATTTGCAAAATTCATTACCGTTCAGGAGATATGACCAAATTTCAGCCAAATCTGAGATACTTCTTGTCTCTGTGTGTTCCACGATGGTGAAGTCCATGGCATTCTTCCAATTGATTTTTCATGGAGAATGAATATCACTCAAATTCCGTGATCTCATGGTTATTGAAGCGAGAAACATGAATCTGGAATCATATTTGCAAAATTCATTACCGTTCAGGAGATATGAACAAATTTCAGCCAAATCTGAGATACTTCTTGTCTCCCTGTGATTCACGCTACCAATCAATTTTTCACCGTTCAGGAGATATGAACAAATTTCAGCCAAATCTGAGATACTTCTTGTCTCAGTGTGGTTCACGATGTTTCTTTTGAATTTATCCCAGAAAGGGATCGGCCACCTGTTGAATGTCAGAGAGTGTTTTGAGTCCAAAGTCCAACTCCAAGTGGAATCGGCGACCTGTTGCATGTCTGGGTTCAAAGTCCAAGTACAAGTGCACAAAATAAGAGGTCATTCACCCCAAAAACGGATCGGCCACCTGTTGAATGTCAGAGAGTGTTTTGAGTTCAAAGTCCAACTCCAAGTAGAATCGGCCACCTGTTGAATGTCAGAGAGTGTTTTGAGTCCAAAGTCCATCTTCAAGTAGAATCAGCGACCTGTTGCATATCTGGGTTCAAAGTCCAAATACAAGTGCACAAAATAAGAGGTCATTCACCCCAGAAACGGATCGGCCACCTGTTGAATGTCAGAGAGTGTTTTGAGTTCAAAGTCCAACCCCAAGTAGAATCGGCCACCTGTTGAATGTCAGTGAGTGTTTCGAGTTCAAAGTCCACTCCAAGTAGAATCGGCGACCTGTTGCATGTCTGGTTCAAAGTCCAAATACGAGTGCACAAAATAAGAGGTCATTCACCCCAAAAACGGATCGGCCACCTGTTGAATGTCAGAGAGTGTTTCGAGTCCAAAGTCCAACTCCAAGTAGAATCGGCGACCTGTTGCATGTCTGGGTACAAAGTCCAAATACAAGTGCACAAAATAAGAGGTCATTCACCCCAAAAACGGATCGGCCACCAGTTGAATGTCACAGAGTGTTTTGAGTTCAAAGTCCAACACCAAGTAGAATCGGCGACCTGTTGCATGTCTAGGTACAAAGTCCAAATACAAGTGCACAAAATAAGGAGTCATTCACCCCAAAAACGGATCGGCCACCTGTTGAATGTCAGAGAGTGTTTTGAGTTCAAAGTAAAACTCCAAGTAGAATCGGCGACCTGTTGCATGTCTGGGTTCAAAGTCCAAATACGAGTGCACAAAATAAGAGGTAATTCACCCTAAAAACGGAACGGCCACCTGTTGAATGTCAGAGAGTGTTTTGAGTTTATAGTCCAACTCCAAGTAGAATAGGCGACCTGTTGCATGTCTGGCTCAAAAGTCTGAGAACAAGTGCACAAAAAAAGAGGTCATTCACCCCAAAAACTGATCGGTCACCTGTTGAATGTCAGAGAGTGTTTTGAGTCCAAAGTCCATCTTCAAGTAGAATCGGCGACCTGTTGCATGTCTGGGTTCAAAGTCCAAATAAAAGTGCACCTGTTGCATATCTGGGTTCAAAGTCCAAATACAAGTGCACAAAAAAAGAGGTCATTCACCCCAGAAGCGGATCGGCCACCTGTTGAATGTCACAGAGTGTTTTGAGTTCAAAGTCCAACCCCAAGTAGAATCGGCGACCTGTTGCATGTCTGGGTTCAAAGTCCAAATACAAGTGCACAAAATAAGAGGTCATTCACCCCATGAACGGATCGGCCACCTGTTGAATGTCAGAGAGTGTTTTGAGTCCAAAGTCCAACTCCAAGTGGAATCGGCGACCTGTTGCATGTCTGGGTACAAAGTCCAAATACAAGTGCACAAAATAAGAGGTAATTCACCCTAAAAACGGAACGGCCACCTGTTGAATGTCAGAGAGTGTTTTGAGTTTATAGTCCAACTCCAAGTAGAATAGGCGACCTGTTGCATGTCTGGCTCAAAAGTCTGAGAACAAGTGCACAAAAAAAGAGGTCATTCACCCCAAAAACTGATCGGTCACCTGTTGAATGTCAGAGAGTGTTTTGAGTCCAAAGTCCATCTTCAAGTAGAATCGGCGACCTGTTGCATGTCTGGGTTCAAAGTCCAAATAAAAGTGCACCTGTTGCATATCTGGGTTCAAAGTCCAAATACAAGTGCACAAAATAAGAGGTCATTCACCCCAAAAACGGATCGGCCACCTGTTGAATGTCAGAGAGTGTTTTGAGTCCAAAGTCCATCTTCAAGTAGAATCAGCGACCTGTTGCATGTCTGGGTTCAAAGTCCAAATACAAGTGCACAAAATAAGAGGTCATTCACCCCAAAAACGGATCGGCCACCTGTTGAATGTCAGAGAGTGTTGTGAGTCCAAAGTCCAACTCCAAGTAGAATCGGCGACCTGTTGCATGTCTGGGTACAAAGTCCAAATACAAGTGCACAAAATAAGAGGTCATTCACCCCAAAAACGGATCGGCCACCTGTTGAATGTCAGAGAGTGTTTTGAGTTCAAAGTCAACTCCAAGTAGAATCGGCGACCTGTTGCATGTCTGGGTTCAAAGTCCAAGTACAAGTGCACAAAATGAGAGGTCATTCACCCCAAAAACGGATCGGCCACCTGTTGAATGTCAGAGAGTTTTTTGAGTCCAAAGTCCATCTTCAAGTAGAATCAGCGACCTGTTGCATATCTGGGTTCAAAGTCCAAATACAAGTGCACAAAATAAGAGGTCATTCACCCCAGAAACGGATCGGCCACCTGTTGAATGTCACAGAGTGTTTTGAGTTCAAAGTCCAACCCCAAGTAGAATCGGCCACCTGTTGAATGTCAGTGAGTGTTTCGAGTTCAAAGTCCAACTCCAAGTAGAATCGGCGACCTGTTGCATGTCTGGGTTCAAAGTCCAAATAAAAGTGCACCAAAAAAGTGGTCATTCACCCCATGAACGGATCGGCCACCTGTTGA
Organism: Nilaparvata lugens; assembly: GCF_014356525.2. Classification (NCBI taxonomy): domain Eukaryota; kingdom Metazoa; phylum Arthropoda; class Insecta; order Hemiptera; family Delphacidae; genus Nilaparvata; species Nilaparvata lugens. The sequence continues at coordinate 29,407 of NW_024090351.1, forward strand.
ATGTCAGAGATTGTTTTGAGTCCAAAGTCCAACTCCAAGTAGAATCGGCGACCTGTTGCATGTCTGGGTACAAAGTCCAAATACAAGTGCACAAAATAAGAGGTCATTCATCCCAAAAACGGATCGGCCACCAGTTGAATGTCACAGAGTGTTTTGAGTTCAAAGTCCAACACCAAGTAGAATCGGCGACCTGTTGCATGTCTAGGTACAAAGTCCAAATACAAGTGCACAAAATAAGAGGTCATTCACCCCAAAAACGGATCGGCCACCTGTTGAATGTCAGAGAGTGTTTTGATTTCAAAGTCCAACTCAAGTAGAATCGGCGACCTGTTGCATGTCTGGGTACAAAGTCCAAATACGAGTGCACAAAATAAGAGGTCATTCACCCCAAAAACGGATCGGCCACCTGTTGAATGTCAGAGAGTGTTTTGAGTTCAAAGTCAAACTCCAAGTAGAATCGGCGACCTGTTGCATGTCTGGGTTCAAAGTCCAAGTACAAGTGCACAAAATGGGAGGTCATTCACCCCAAAAACGGATCGGCCACTGTTGAATGTCAGAGAGTTTTTTGAGTCCAAAGTCCATCTTCAAGTAGAATCAGCGACCTGTTGCATATCTGGGTTCAAAGTCCAAATACAAGTGCACAAAAAAAGAGGTCATTCACCCCAGAAACGGATCGGCCACCTGTTGAATGTCACAGAGTGTTTTAAGTTCAAAGTCCAACCCCAAGTAGAATCGGCCACCTGTTGAATGTCAGTGAGTGTTTCGAGTTCAAAGTCCAACTCCAAGTAGAATCGGCGACCTGTTGCATGTCTGGGTTCAAAGTCCAAATAAGAGTGCACCAAAAAAGTGGTCATTCACCCCATGAACGGATCGGCCACCTGTTGAATGTCAGAGAGTGTTTCGAGTCCAAAGTCCAACTCCAAGTAGAATCGGCAACCTGTTGCATGTCTGGATACAAAGTCCAAATACGAGTGCACAAAATAAGAGGTCATTCACCCCAAAAACGGATCGGCCACCAGTTGAATGTCACAGAGTGTTTTGAGTTCAAAGTCCAACCCCAAGTAGAATCGGCCACCTGTTGAAAGTCAGTGAGTGTTTCGAGTTCAAAGTCCAACTCCAAGTAGAATCGGCGACCTGTTGCATGTCTGGGTTCAAAGTCCAAATAAGAGTGCACCAAAAAAGTGGTCATTCACCCCATAAACGGATCGGCCACCTGTTGAATGTCAGAGAGTGTTTCGAGTCCAAAGTCCAACTCCAAGTAGAATCGGCAACCTGTTGCATGTCTGGATACAAAGTCCAAATACGAGTGCACAAAATAAGAGGTCATTCACCCCAAAAACGGATCGGCCACCAGTTGAATGTCACAGAGTGTTTTGAGTTCAAAGTCCAACACCAAGTAGAATCGGCGACCTGTTGCATGTCTAGGTACAAAGTCCAAATACAAGTGCACAAAATAAGGAGTCATTCACCCCAAAAACGGATCGGCCACCTGTTGAATGTCAGAGAGTGTTTTGAGTTCAAAGTAAAACTCCAAGTAGAATCGGCGACCTGTTGCATGTCTGGGTTCAAAGTCCAAATACGAGTGCACAAAATAAGAGGTAATTCACCCTAAAAACGGAACGGCCACCTGTTGAATGTCAGAGAGTGTTTTGAGTTCAAAGTCCAACTCCAAGTAGAATAGGCGACCTGTTGCATGTCTGGCTCAAAAGTCTGAGAACAAGTGCACAAAAAAAGAGGTCATTCACCCCAAAAACGGATTGGTCACCTGTTGAATGTCAGAGAGTGTTTTGAGTCCAAAGTCCATCTTCAAGTAGAATCGGCGACCTGTTGCATGTCTGGGTTCAAAGTCCAAATAAAAGTGCACCAAAAAAGTGGTCATTCACCCCATGAACGGATCGGCCACCTGTTGAATGTCAGAGAGTGTTTTGAGTTCAAAGTCCAACTCCAAGTAGAATCGGCGACCTGTTGCATGTCTGGGTTCAAAGTCCAAATACGAGTGCACAAAATAAGAGGTAATTCACCCTAAAAACGGAACGGCCACCTGTTGAATGTCAGAGAGTGTTTTAAGTTCAAAGTCAAACTCCAAGTAGAATCGGCGACCTGTTGCATGTCTGGCTCAAAAGTATGAGAACAAGTGCACAAAAAAAGAGGTCATTCACCCCAAAAACGGATCGGTCACCTGTTGAATGTCAGAGAGTGTTTTGAGTCCAAAGTCCATCTTCAAGTAGAATCGGCGACCTGTTGCATGTCTGGGTTCAAAGTCCAAATAAAAGTGCACCAAAAAAGTGGTCATTCACCCCATGAACGGATCGGCCACCTGTTGAATGTCAGAGAGTGTTTTGAGTCCAAAGTCCAACTCCAAGTGGAATCGGCGACCTGTTGCATGTCTGGGTACAAAGTCCAAATACAAGTGCACAAAATAAGAGGTCATTCACCCCAAAAACGGATCGGCCACCTGTTGAATGTCACAGAGTGTTTTGAGTTCAAAGTCCAACCCCAAGTAGAATCGGCCACCTGTTGAATGTCAGTGAGTGTTTCGAGTTCAAAGTCCAACTCCAAGTAGAATCGGCGACCTGTTGCATGTCTGGGTTCAAAGTCCAAATAAGAGTGCACCAAAAAAGTGGTCATTCACCCCATGAACGGATCGGCCACCTGTTGAATGTCAGAGAGTGTTTCGAGTCCAAAGTCCAACTCCAAGTAGAATCGGCGACCTGTTGCATGTCTGGGTACAAAGTCCAAATACAAGTGCACAAAATAAGAGGTAATTCACCCTAAAAACGGAACGGCCACCTGTTGAATGTCACAGAGTGTTTTGAGTTCAAAGTCCAACTCCAAGTAGAATCGGCGACCTGTTGCATGTCTGGGTACAAAGTCCAAATACAAGTGCACAAAATAAGAGGTCATTCACCCCAGAAACGGATCGGCCACCTGTTGAATGTCAGAGAGTGTTTTGATTTCAAAGTCCAACTCAAAGTAGAATTGGCGACCTGTTGCATGTCTGGGTACAAAGTCCAAATACGAGTGCACAAAATAAGAGGTCATTCACCCCAAAAACGGATCGGCCACCTGTTGAATGTCAGAGAGTGTTTTGAGTTCAAAGTCAAACTCCAAGTAGAATCGGCGACCTGTTGCATGTCTGGGTTGAAAGTCCAAGTACAAGTGCACAAAATGTGAGGTCATTCACCCCAAAAACGATCGGCCACCTGTTGAACGTCAGAGAGTTTTTCGAGTCCAAAGTCCATCTTCAAGTAGAATCAGCGACCTGTTGCATATCTGGGTTCAAAGTCCAAATACAAGTGCACAAAAAAAGAGGTCATTCACCCCAAAAACGGATCGGCCACCTGTTGAATGTCAGAGAGTGTTTTGATTTCAAAGTCCAACCCCAAGTAGAATCGGCCACCTGTTGAATGTCAGAGAGTGTTTCGAGTTCAAAGTCCAACTCCAAGTAGAATCGGCGACCTGTTGCATGTCTGGTTCAAAGTCCAAATAAAAGTGCACAAAATAAGTGGTCATTCACCCCATGAACGGATCGGCCACCTGTTGAATGTCAGAGAGTGTTTCGAGTCCAAAGTCCAACTCCAAGTAGAATCGGCGACCTGTTGCATGTCTGGGTACAAAGTCCAAATACAAGTGCACAAAATAAGAGGTAATTCACCCTAAAAACGGAACGGCCACCTGTTGAATGTCACAGAGTGTTTTGAGTTCAAAGTCCAACACCAAGTAGAATCGGCGACCTGTTGCATGTCTAGGTATAAAGTCCAAATACAAGTGCACAAAATAAGAGGTCATTCACCCCAAAAACGGATCGGCCACCTGTTGAATGTCAGAGAGTGTTTTGAGTTCAAAGTAAAACTCCAAGTAGAATCGGCGACCTGTTGCATGTCTGGGTTCAAAGTCCAAATATGAGTGCACAAAATAAGAGTTCATTCACCCCAAAAACGGATCGGCCACCTGTTGAATGTCAGAGAGTGTTTTGAGTTTATAGTCCAACTCCAAGTAGAATAGGCGACCTGTTGCATGTCTGGCTCAAAAGTCTGAGAACAAGTGCACAAAAAAAGAGGTCATTCACCCCAAAAACTGATCGGTCACCTGTTGAATGTCAGAGAGTGTTTTGAGTCCAAAGTCCATCTTCAAGTAGAATCGGCGACCTGTTGCATGTCTGGGTTCAAAGTCCAAATAAAAGTGCACCTGTTGCATATCTGGGTTCAAAGTCCAAATACAAGTGCACAAAATAAGTGGTCATTCACCCCAAAAACGGATCGGCCACCTGTTGAATGTCAGAGAGTGTTTTGAGTCCAAAGTCCAACTCCAAGTAGAATCGGCGACCTGTTGCATGTCTGGGTACAAAGTCCAAATACAAGTGCACAAAATAAGAGGTCATTCACCCCAAAAACGGATCAGCCACCTGTTGAATGTCACAGAGTGTTTTGAGTTCAAAGTCCAACACCAAGTAGAATCGGCGACCTGTTGCATGTCTAGGTATAAAGTCCAAATACAAGTACATAAAATAAGAGGTCATTCACCCCAGAAACGGATCGGCCACCTGTTGAATGTCAGAGAGTGTTTTGAGTTTATAGTCCAACTCCAAGTAGAATAGGCGACCTGTTGCATGTCTGGCTCAAAAGTCTGAGTACAAGTGCACAAAAAAAGAGGTCATTCACCCCAAAAACTGATCGGCCACCTGTTGAATGTCAGAGAGTGTTTTGAGTCCAAAGTCCATCTTCAAGTAGAATCGGCGACCTGTTGCATGTCTGGGTTCAAAGTCCAAATAAAAGTGCACCTGTTGCATATCTGGGTTCAAAGTCCAAATACAAGTGCACAAAATAAGAGGTCATTCACCCCAGAAACGGATCGGCCACCTGTTGAATGTCAGAGAGTGTTTTGATTTCAAAGTCCATCTTCAAGTAGAATCAGCGACCTGTTGCATATCTGGGTTCAAAGTCCAAATACAAGTGCACAAAAAAAGAGGTCATTCACCCCAGAAACGGATCGGCCACCTGTTGAATGTCACAGAGTGTTTTGAGTTCAAAGTCCAACCCCAAGTAGAATCGGCCACCTGTTGAATGTCAGTGAGTGTTTTGAGTTCAAAGTCCAACTCCAAGTAGAATCGGCGACCTGTTGCATGTCTGGGTTCAAAGTCCAAATACAAGTGCACAAAATAAGAGGTCATTCACCCCAAAAACGGATCGGCCACCTGTTGAATGTCAGAGAGTGTTTCGAGTCCAAAGTCCAACTCCAAGTAGAATCGGCGACCTGTTGCATGTCTGGGTACAAAGTCCAAATACAAGTGCACAAAATAAGAGGTCATTCACCCCAAAAACGGATCGGCCACCAGTTGAATGTCACAGAGTGTTTTGAGTTCAAAGTCCAACACCAAGTAGAATCGGCGACCTGTTGCATGTCTAGGTATAAAGTCCAAATACAAGTGCACAAAATAAGGAGTCATTCACCCCAAAAACGGATCGGCCACCTGTTGAATGTCAGAGAGTGTTTTGAGTTCAAAGTAAAACTCCAAGTAGAATCGGCGACCTGTTGCATGTCTGGGTTCAAAGTCCAAATATGAGTGCACAAAATAAGAGGTAATTCACCCTAAAAACGGAACGGCCACCTGTTGAATGTCAGAGAGTGTTTTGAGTTTATAGTCCAACTCCAAGTAGAATAGGCGACCTGTTGCATGTCTGGCTCAAAAGTCTGAGTACAAGTGCACAAAAAAAGAGGTCATTCACCCCAAAAACTGATCGGTCACCTGTTGAATGTCAGAGAGTGTTTTGAGTCCAAAGTCCATCTTCAAGTAGAATCGGCGACCTGTTGCATGTCTGGGTTCAAAGTCCAAATAAAAGTGCACCTGTTGCATATCTGGGTTCAAAGTCCAAATACAAGTGCACAAAAAAAAAGGTCATTCACCCCAGAAGCGGATCGGCCACCTGTTGAATGTCACAGAGTGTTTTGAGTTCAAAGTCCAACCCCAAGTAGAATCGGCGACCTGTTGCATGTCTGGGTAACAAAGTCCAAATACAAGTACATAAAATAAGAGGTCATTCACCCCAGAAACGGATCGGCCACCTGTTGAATGTCAGAGAGTGTTTTGAGTCCAAAGTCCAACTCCAAGTAGAATCGGCAACCTGTTGCATGTCTGGGTTAAAAGTCTGAGTACAAGTGCACAAAAAAAGAGGTCATTCACCCCAAAAACGGATCGGCCACCTGTTGAATGTCAGAGAGTGTTTTGAGTCCAAAGTCCATCTTCAAGTAGAATCGGCGACCTGTTGCATGTCTGGGTTCAAAGTCCAAATAAAAGTGCACCTGTTGCATATCTGGGTTCAAAGTCCAAATACAAGTGCACAAAAAAAAAGGTCATTCACCCCAGAAGCGGATCGGCCACCTGTTGAATGTCACAGAGTGTTTTGAGTTCAAAGTCCAACCCCAAGTAGAATCGGCGACCTGTTGCATGTCTGGGTACAAAGTCCAAATACAAGTACATAAAATAAGAGGTCATTCACCCCAAAAACGGATCGGCCACCTGTTGAATGTCAGAGAGTGTTTTGAGTCCAAAGTCCAACTCCAAGTAGAATCGGCAACCTGTTGCATGTCTGGGTACAAAGTCCAAATACA
>NW_024090352.1:0-41559 GCF_014356525.2 Nilaparvata lugens
TCTATTACTGTATTTGTATAAGGTCTATAGTTTCAATCAAAGACATTAAAGAGGTATGCATCTTTAAGCTGGGTTTACACCAAAGTTATTAACAAAATGGTTATAACTTAATCCTTATAGATTCTATTAGATTGAACGGAAGTTGACAAACACATATGTTCATCATGTGTATGATAAGTTATATTCAATCTAATATCATCTAAAAGGATTGAGTTATTAACATTTTTTAAATAAATTTGGTCTAATCGCAACTTTAAGGTCTTTGGTTTCAATATTTTGTTTTGCAGTCATGGTATTATTATGCGTGTCCATCAGTATCAATATTCTCACATTTGAAAAAACTAATTTAATAGGTGAATAAAAATAAACAAATGAACTAAATAATGCTGGAGAAATTATAATATTTTTGATTCTAAAAAATTAATTTTCATCAGATAGAAAGATCATCACGGAATTGGATGAATTATATCATATGGAATACATATTCAAACGTGAACTGAGTTTGTTAACATTTAAATCAGTTGACATCTGGTACTTGTGGATGAGAATACTGCGTGAGGTCTACTGTTCACAGAACTACTAGTACTTATAAGTCACGTAATACAGGAGAATCACCATTCCAATTACATGCTCAATATAGCCGATAAAATCAGCTGTTCCTGTATTACAGGACTGTAAGTTTTTATGAAACAGGGGCCTAATTGAACTATTTTATTAGTTTTCACAACTTGATGTGAGCAACGTTTCGTTTGCTCCTATGTATTGGTCCCGAATTTAGGATAACCTAACCAGTAACATCCTATAACCTCTTAACCAGTAGGGGATTGGCTGTCGGGGAAACTCGTTGACGCCAGCGTGCAAGGGGATTGGCTGTCGTCACCGAACCCGACAACCAAGCTCCTCGCACGCTCACGTTTGAGTGCCAGAGTTTTTGCGAGTAAACTGACATATAGGGTATTTCATGCACTTACTCAATGCATTTTGGAACAGTCCTCAAATCACGCCTGGTTTTCCCAGTCATTCATTGCTTTCTGACGAGTTATATCACATTTTTAAGAACCAATAGTTCAAACTTATTCAAGTTCAGCTGAGGTATTGATTCATATTTTTATGGTCTTATACAAGAGCTACATTTCAAAACAAAGCGAGTGAAATGAATTCTGTTCAGCTTTCAACGTATTTAGTGGCATCAATATATATACTGGTAACATATATTGTTACAATTCCTCCAGAGCGCAAGGCTCGCATGGTCATTAGGCCGCTCCTATGCTCGACCGACCATAGGCTTTTTTACGTGAGTGCGTATGCACCATCCTGACCATACGCATCCATACATCAGTTTTTCTGACTCACAAATTGGACGCCTTTACAGATTGTTTAATTGTAGCTTATTATCTTCGTGAACGAAAGATTAAAAGGCGTAGATATCAAGTTCACCCGATGGTCGCTCAAAGAGCATTTCAAAGGGAATTTAGTACCATATTATATAAATCATTGCTTGGGGATGAAGATACACATTTTTCAACTACCTCAGAATGTCCATCAGAAATTTTGATGAGTTATTTCGAGCTTGTATCACCATTGGGAATACTTGCAGTCACTTTAAGCTACGGATCAAATAAATGTAGATAATAATAATATATAATTTTTCCAATAAAAATTTAGAATTGATTGAAGAAATGGATAGAATTGAGTGGGGGTAATGATCGAGTAGTAAGTACAGTCCTGTTCGGCTCCTTAAAGTTTCGTAGTTTTCGATGGGTTTTTGAAGTTAACTTATTCATTATTCGGTACTATCGTCTTCAGTTTTTTCTTGTGCGTGCAGTGGTGTATTCCGTTACTCAACTGGACTCATCTGTGCGTGAGTATACACTTTTTTTGTATGTCGGGCACGCCAAGAAATCTTAGATCTAGACTTCGTTCCGATTCTACTAACAGAGTTTTGAGCCCCTTATCTTTGAACTTTGCACGACCTGATAAGACCATGGCTCCGAAAGCAGATCCCGTCGCTGCTGATGTTTTCATCAATAGGATACTATCGAACAATGATTTTATCGATACCTTGGTATCGAAGATTACTGATCGACTCAAAGGTTTTATCGATGAGGCAATTTCAACTGCGCTTAAAATCACTAGAGAGGAGATCTCAGATCTAGCGGCGAGCGTATCTGCTCTCAAAAAGCGGGTGATAAAACTCGAGTCTGATTTTCAACATCGCACCGACGATATAGAACAGTATCAGCGATGTACGAGTCTGAGGGTTTTCGGGATACGGGAAAGACCAAATGAGGACACCGATCAACTGGTCCTTGATATTTTCAAGACTAAGCTGCAGCTTGATGACTTTTCTCTGGAACGAATCCAGCGCTCGCACAGAGTCGGAAAGAGGCAGCCTCCGGATGCGAGCGGCACAGTGCGTCCTAGACCAATCATTGTGCGCTTTTCTGGCTACAGGGAGCGTCGGCGAGTGTTCGAAAGGAAGAAGATGCTGAAGGGGTCCAATATCACAATAAAAGAGGATCTAACAATGCTTCGATTGCAGGTCTACAAGGCAGCAGCGGCGAAATTTGGCTTTTCCAAAGTGTGGTCCAGTGATGGAATTGTGAAATGGGTTGAGGGAGAGGGTGAAGGAAAGCGGATTCGTTCCGCTGTTAGGCTCTCTGATCTCGATTAGCTACTATTGTTGGGTTTTCAACACCCTCTTCACGTTGACTGTAATGTACTCTGTATTCATGAATATTTATTTGAAATATTAAGACTTTGCAAATTAATTTATTCTTAAAGATATTACAGTATATTCTAGGATGTAAGTTAATAATTTTTCATAATTTATTATTCAAACTTTTTGTTCATTTATTTACTATTTATAACTATTTTGAGTAATAGATACTGTTGCAATGATTGGTGTTATGTCTCCAATGTCATGCATATTCCGTGAAGTCTTCTAAAACTTTTTTCCCTTTAATACCGTACCGTTATAATGAAGTTGAAAATATGTTATGAATGACTTTCCAATTATACTGATCATATAATGATGTATAATTACATAAATATATTCATCAGGTGTATATACGATAGATAAAAATCAGGTTATAATTGGATTTGGCTTTTCCAATGCTATCACTCTATATTTTCCCTGATTTGCATAAATAGCATTTCTTAGCGACCAGTATACAATTGTTGCTTTTTAGTTATTGCTCTATGATTAATTACTGTGGATCTGTAGCTTATAGTTTCTCATGTTGAATTGCAGCATATTTTATATTCTTTCCTGTCGAATCTGAAGTACTTAGTCTATACATTGTATTAATGGTATTATATTATTGAATTTCAACTGTTCCGTTATATTTCACACTATAGTTTCCGCTTGTTTATCGTCTATACGTCTATAGCTTACTATGAACTGGAAAGAAGTAATTATTATTACCCAATACTATTTAAAAATACAAGCTTCTTTAGTCCATATAGGAGTCGGACTTTTACCCCACTAATTGAAATAATAGTAATGATAATGTTTGTGTTTGATGATGAATGCTTGTTAGAGTGTTGTGTGTGCATGTGTTGCTCGCTGGTTGTGTTGTGCTGGCCTTCGTCTCGCTGCTGCCGCGGTCTCGTCGCGGCCGGTCGCCGTGGTTCCTGACCAGCCCGCCTCTCCGGGCCAGCATGCTCCGTCCGTTCGGTCTGCCCTCTGTCAAGCTCTCTCACACTCCAACGGCTTGTTAAAGGTTGCCCACATCAATGCCCAATCGCTACCGTGTCATATTGATGAGGTTAGGACAATATTTGATAGTAGCTTGTTGGATCTTGTCCTGGTATCAGAAACTTGGCTGAAACCACATATAAGTGATAAATGTGTCGAATTGACAGGTTACTCTCTGTTTAGAAATGACCGTCTCCATAAGGGAGGAGGAGGTGTGGCAGTCTATGTCAGATCTCATTTTCCAGTTACCATTCTACATGTGTCTGATAGCATGATTGCTAATCAGATTGAGTTTATGTTCTTGAATGTTTCTGTAAGAGGGGTTCACTTGCTTGTATGTGTTTGTTATAAGGCTCCTGACATTGGTTCTATTAGAGAATTTGAAAAATCTTTATTAGACCTGATGACTGGTTTCAAGCATGTTATTGTCATGGGTGATTTTAATACCAATCTACTTGATTTATCTTCTGTGAATAGATCTAATTTTGTTTCTATGTTCAATTGCTGTAATATGTCTATTTTACCTATGCAGGCAACGCATCACACGGCGACTGCTGAGACCTGGCTGGATGTGGCTGCTGTTGGTGATGCAAGTTTAGTTGCTCACCATGGACAACTATCTGTCCCTGGAATTTCTAAACATGATTTAATATTTTGTGCCTACCGACTGCATCCTCCAAAACCCAAACAGGAGTTCATCACCTACAGGAATTACAGATATCTTGATATGATTTCTCTTCTGTTGGATGCTGCCTCAATCCCATGGTATGAAGTTGTCCTAACTGCCAACGTGGATGAAATGATTGAAAAATTGAATACTTTTTTGTTGGTCCTATATGACACACATGCTCCTTTAGTTACCAGGAGAGTTAACAAGAAACCTGCTCCTTGGTTTGGTCCAGAGATTCGTGAGATGCAGAAAGTGAGAGACTCTGTCTTCCGTAGAGCCAAACGTTCTAAATCAGCAGCTGACTGGGCAGAATACAAACGACTGAGAAATAAAACTCAGCAGGAGATCAGGAATGCCAAGGTGAGGTTCTATTACCAGTCACTCTCACAACGGCAGCCTACTAGAACTCTTTGGTCAAAGTTGAAAAATCTTGGTATTGGTAAGTCACAAATTAAACATAATATTCCTTTCATCTTGGATGATATCAATAGACATTTCACCAATGTGCCTGTTGATCTGACTGGTGCTCATGACTACCTTAATGCTCTTTCGGCTACTCCTCGTGCTGCTCCTGATCAGCGGTTCTCTTTTGCTCCTGTCACTGAAACTGATGTATTCAGAGTGGTTACAGAGATGTCAAGCAATGCCGTAGGAGTTGATTGTGTTCCAATTAAATTTCTAAAAGATACCCTACCTTTTACCCTGTCTGTTCTCACCATAATTTTTAATGAATCTTTGGCTTCTTCAACTTTTCCAATGATTTGGAAGTCAGCTTTGGTTTCTCCTCTCCCTAAATGTCCTTCCATAAAATCATTTTCTGACTTGAGGACAATCAGCATTCTCCCTGCTCTGTCCAAGTGCCTAGAAAAGCTTGTACATCAACAGTTCTCTGCTTTCCTTCAAAGTTTCCAGCTACTTTCCATTTATCAATCTGGATTCCGCTCAAGACATAGTACCACAACCGCATTGCTGAAAGTTACAGAGGATATAAGGTCTGCTATGGATAGAGGACAGGCAACTATACTCACACTATTTGATTTTTCAAAAGCTTTTGATTGCGTTTACCATCCCCTACTCCTTCTGAAATTGAAAAATCATGGCTTTGAAGAGATTTGTGTCAAATGGGTCGAATCCTATCTATCTTATCGCCGGCAGTGTGTCAGAGCCAATAATGAGATGTCATCATGGAGAGATGTTACCCGCGGAGTCCCTCAAGGCTCAGTACTTGGGCCTCTGCTGTTCTCTATTTACATTGATGACATCACCAAGTGTATAAAAAACAGTAGGTGTCATCTCTACGCTGACGATTTGCAAATCTATAGACATTTTGCTGTTGCTGACTCTGATGCATGTGTGGAGCTGATGAACGCTGACATTGATGCTATAAGTAGCTGGGCATATAATCATGGCTTGAAATTGAATGAGGGGAAAACGAATAGCATCATTGTTGCTCACAGCCGTTTGCAGACAAGACTCCAGGTGCAAAATGTTCCAAAGCTGACATTGAATGGTGTTGAGCTGGAATACCAGGACAGGGTTAAAAATCTAGGTCTCATTATAAATAAAACTCTGTCATGGATTGACCAGGTGGAACTTGTCTGCAAAAGAATATTCTCCTGCATTTACAGTTTGAAAAGGTTTGCCCTATTTCTACCACAGAATATAAAAATCATGCTGGTCAAAACTCTCGTTATGCCTCATTTTCATTATTGTGACACTGTAATAAATGACATGACTGTGGAGCTCTCAGACAGATTGCAGCGAGCTCAAAACTATTGCATAAGATTCATTTTTAATTTAAGGCGATTTGACCATGTTTCAATTTTCTATAATGAGCTATCACTTTTAAAATTAACTGAGCTCCGTACCTTGCACATCCTAACACTCCTTCATTCCATAATTAAAACGAAATCCCCTTCCTATCTGTCTGAGAGCTTTAAGTTTCTGTCTGAGGTCAGTGTGCGAGCAACTCGTCGTGGGGACTCACTGCTGTCTTTTCCTATATACAGGACAGCAACTTTCGAAAAGTCGTTTACCATCACGGCATGCAGACATTGGAACAATCTTCCCGATGAGATTAGGAGTATTGAAGGACGTGCTCGCTTTGGGGTGGAGGTCAGGCGGCTGTTATTGGCGGGTCTGCGGAGGTAGTGCGATGGTGGCTAGTTGCAATGCAATTTGTGGGCTGTGTGAATGTTGTATGAATGATTTTTGCTGAATTTTCTTTGTATCAACGTTCTTCCTATATTATTAACTTGAACTTATTTATTATTATTATTTAGTTATTTTGTAATTTATTGATTTACTTAATTTACTTTTGCACCAGACAAAAATGGTTGATTTATATTTACAATTTTATGCATTATTCTTAGTTTCATATTGTTATAGTTCTTTTGTATTGTTTCTTATTGTAATGTATTATTATTTGCCTGTAAGGTTGAGTGGTAGAAAGGACTTTCTAGTCCTAACTCCGCCTAATAAAGAGTATTTTCATAGAAAAACTCTGAATTCAAATATGACACCATTAATTGAATTCATTCATTATGCTATTCAATTCAATATCAGCTGATTGTAGGGCAGAGGTGTCAGCACATTGGTTATGTTGCGATCGGGCTACTGATCAGTACAGCTCTGAAAGCTTCTATTTGCTTCAATAGCGCGTCAGTCGACCGATGGAACGAGCTTGACCGATGGTCTTCGTACGCAGTGTAAAACGCATGGTCCTAACCGTGCGCATGCGTGCCGTCAGTCCTGCTCTGTACGGATACATGAAATATCTATGTACAAGACAAGCGCGACTGACGTACGCACTGACGGTCGGTCGAGCTCTGTAACCGGCCTTACGCTTTGCGTACGCTCTGCTGACGCATGTCAGCCGCCACTTTTTTACGTCAGGGCGGGCAAGCCGCGTTTTATTATCAACTTCAACAACCTAGAACGCGTAAAAATGGTGATAGAGATATTGTGATTTCAGATTCAGATTCAGCGTCTCTAAATTAGTTGAATGACTCGCTCTCAAAAAAAATCAAAATTGAAGAAGTTTTGGTTCTATTGGATACTAAGCCATTCTATATGTACAGTACTCAACATTTTTCGAATGTTTTTTCAAAGTTTCATTTAAAAAACTGTCCTATGCTTTGGAGTTAATCTTAATACAATAACATAGGCCTACTTTGTTATTGCATTGAGGTAAAAGTAATAGTCCATTAATAAATGTACTATTATTACAGTACTTGATCAATAACATCTTGCTCTGAATCAAATTCTAAGAACTATTATTCATAATGGGCCATATGAATAAAGTTGAGCATTTGCTTATACTTCTAAAATATTGAGCCATTTTCTATGAATAAACGTAAGCAAAACCTTTTGCTCATGCTCATCAAAAGAATAGTTTGAGCATTTGCTCAAAAGTATAAACTTATGCTCAAAATGATTGATTCTGTAAAATACCTAGGCATCATGATAGATTCTCGACTAAGGTGGGAGCCACATATGTCTTATGTTTGTAATAGATTAAGGAAAACATTTAAACCCTTATTTTGCAGTATAAGAAAATTGTAAAAATATGTCTGAATAGACCAATTAGATATCCCACTAACCTAATCTGTGAAGAATTCAAAGTTCTAAGCCTTGAGGATTTATATAAATTGAACTTATTAAAATATTTATTTAAACGACCAGTGACTCCTGAACATGGATATACAACTCGTGGTCAAGCCAGAGAGAAACTGTATGAGCCGAGATGTGTAACTGCATCTGCGGCTGGTCATGCAGCCTTTCAGGGTCCTCGTTTATTTAATGTTTTACCTTTCGATATTTCTAGAGAGTCCTCCTTATCGATTTTCTGTAGAAGGTTAAGACTTAATTCTGTAAACTAGGCTATATAAACTAAGCATTGTAATCAATTTGTTTCTTTTTGTGCAAGATGTGTATTTTTGTTTAGATTGCTTAATGGCATAAGATAATACTATTTATGTAAGTAGCTCTATATAGTACTTGAAGCAGGCCTCGTCCTCGACGCAGGCCTAGCCTAATGAGGAGTGCACTTGACATTTCTTATGTTATTATGCTTTGTAAAATCTTACAATGAAGTGAATAAAAGTTATTATTATTATTATTATTAAAATTGTATAAGTAAACTAGAGAATTTGCTCAACTTTTGAAGCAAATGCTTCAAAAAAGGTGAGTCTAGTCTGAAGCAGCTTTTCACCTTTTGCTTATAGTAAAATGGCTCAACTAATTTGTGTGAGTAAGAGAGAGAACTATACCAGATACGATCACAAACAATAGTTGAGAACTATTAAACTCTTTTTAGATTCAACCATGATTTATATCACCATTATTCCAACAAAAGAATAAATACAAAAGATACCAATCCGATATAAAGATAGCTATCACAGAATAGGAAATAGGCATTTGAGAAGATGAGAGTGTAGACGATTATAAGAAGGCTATTGAGATTATAAGATTATGCTGAAGATTATTATAGAGATGACATTTTTCACGCTATTTCAAAATTCAGAACTCAACTAACCTAAAACTCAATTCATAGAGAACATTATCGGGGCACCGAGCTTCGCTCGTTATTTTTATTTATTGATAAACAGAACACAATTCTCTAAAATGATCGTGTTTATATTTCACAGCTGGCTATATGTCAGCTTATGAATTTCGGGAATGCGATGTTTTGATTTTCCACAGAATCACTCGCTCACTTTTTACTATCCACAGACGACGAAAGTCTCAGCTGTTTCAGACAAGGATGAATTATCCTTTTAATGTCATTCAGCGAGTTTTCCCAAGGATGAGACCTAGTGCAATCGAATTTTTATATCATAAACCTACTATGTTCCAAATTTCGTGAAAATCGTTAGAGCCGTTTTCGAGATCCGTTGAACATAAATAACCAGATATAAAAATATAAACAGATATACAGAAATTGCTCGTTTAATATAATGGGATATGATATGATATTCATGATAGAGAAAAGAGCAGACGACCAAACACAAGCGGTGTCTATACTTGCATATTTAGCGCTAACCTTTCGCTATAATACGAAGTTAGGCCACAAAGGCGAATCAGCTGATGAAAAATCTTCAAGGAACGTGAGCATTTGCTCCAGAGTTAAGGAGCATAAGGTAAGAGTATAAGGTAAAGCTTATTCATATAAAAATGAGCAAATGCTTATGCTTCTACCTAATGCTCATCAGCAAAACCTTATGCTCCATGCTCACGAGCATATGCTCTGTTTTTACTCATATGGACCCATGTGTATGTGGCTTCAAATAATTCTGAGAAGTTTCCCATGATTTTTATGTTATCATTGTTAGTTGACTTCATTCATACTTTATATTTCCGTTTCCTCTGATTATTTTTATTATTCTGAAATATAGGAGCTTCGATCTAATTGGAACAATAGATCTTTTGAAATAATATACATGGTATTATTTACTACTACGAATGTCGGCTAGCAGTCGGCTAGATGTTTGCGTTTAAATCCAACAATTCTTCGTAATGTATGTTTCATTCAAAATAAGTTTATTCTCAGTCAGTTTGTCACAATTGAGTCGCTTAGTGCCTCAGCTATATGTTTTCAGTTTTTAGGTTTTTGTTGTCAGCAGTTAGCACTATTGTAGAGCTATCCAACACAATAGTCTAGCTCTTTGAAGTAGCGATATTCGACATCAAACTAACGAAAATGAATTGTTATGCAACACAGTATTCAAAGTAATTCTTATGATTGTTCTGCCGGTTTTGGAATTATTGGTGTTCTTTCATCTCATGTTATATTCTGGAGGCAAATACAATACTTATTCTATATGCTGTATACTTATTCTATATGCTATTAATGTACTGAAATCACTTCACTTATATGGGCTTTAATAAAAACAATATAAAAACTTGTAGTACCCTTTAAAAAGTTTCAACTTGAAAATGACCTATGGTCGAAACTAGTCGTTAAAATATTTTCAAGTTTTCAATAAAGGGTAGGCCTACTACAAGTTTTTATATTGTTTTTATTAATTGATGTACTGTATATATACTGTAAATTAATAAAAGAATTGAAATAGTACGATTTTTCAAACAAACAATAACGTTCTTTGAATGATTATAGAACAATTAAAAAAATCACTATACATTTCGGGGCTTTTTTCTATCCCGTCTTCAGGTACAAATACGAAATAAATAAACATCAGTATTGACTAATTCAAGAAAAATATTGAAACAATGTTCATAACTCGACAATGATGTTCATTTATTTTCAATCTTCACCTGGAGGTGGGAGTTAGTCCTGGAATTTATAGTGCTTTCAATTGATTTTAATGGTTTTATAATATTAGAGATTTATTGTATTTTAAAAAGAAATAAAAGGTCTTTTTGAAAAAGCTGTACTATTTCCTCATCTTTGTATTATCTCTATTAGTTATTAACCGAATTATTTATTTATTACCGCCGATGAATAATTGTGATTTTTATAATAATTGCTGACATCTGGTATTACAAAAAACTTTGAAAATTTGAAATCAGAACTTTCCTTTCACGATTAATTGCCAAGTTGCCCAAGCCTCGAAGATTGCTGAGTACAAATTGATGTCCCTCGTCAGTGAGACGCTGTCGATACGAACAAGTGTGCACTGAATTGCAATTGGCTGCCAACAGAAATTCGCTCCACTACTTGTAAAAACGCAACTGGCTAGCGTCGCAAATGTGCATCGAGCCTAACGTAACTTTTCACTTGTCCGATACGATTGTCAGACGAACAGTCTTCTAGTAAAAAAAATATAGCACACCATCGATAACCCACCATACAAACCTGACTTAGCCACTAGTAACTTATACCTTTTACCCAAATTCGAGACATAACTTTGAGAGCAGAGCTTCCAAACTAACGAGGAGCTCCAAAACAATGTCACAGCCTACTTAAACTCATTTTGCGGCAGCATTTTATGAAAAGGGGTTTGACAGGCTGGTCCACTGGTATGACAAATGCATCAACCTTCACGGCAATTACGTTGGAGAATAATCATCCTTTTGGTATTACAGCTCGATGTGAGCTTCAACATAGAGAAAAAATAGCATAAGGCGGATTTCACACCAAAGCTGGGCCGGGCCGAGCCGAGCCGAGCGGATCGGCCGAGCGGAATCTGCCTGCGTTCGCACTGAAGCCGATTCGCTCAGTAATACAAATATTGCGCAACTCACTATATGCGAAGATCGAACTAAACTGAAAGAAGGCAGAATCCGCTTGGCCGAAAACGCTCGAGTTGGGCGTCAAGCAGACTGCACAAATCCTCGGCTTGGTCCGGCGTTGATTTGAATGCTCCCGACTAAATCCTGCATAGCTAGCGCGCACGCGGATTCCGCTAGACTCTAATAAAGGATGGCCACTAACGATAGGACATGCATGATGAACATGTGTGTACACACATGTCGTCATACATTGTTCAAGTTAGTCAAACAATTAAAAAAAAAAAGATTGGGGAAGAATAATTAAAAAAAAACAAAGTGAAAAAGGGTAGCTTACCTCTTTGAACCCCCCTGTTGGTTGGGGGAGCTTTGAGTCGAACATCGTACTCATGAATGTGTTGAAAACCAGAATTCACCCACAGTATCCCTGCTTGACATAGGTGGCGACTAAAAGGGACCCCAAGGCAACTCCATAAGTTGCCTTGCCTTCAAACCCCATGCCTTCATGGATCTGCCCCATTAGGGCAGTTTCGGAGGGACAAAAAGAAAAACCCAAGAGACCAGAGATGGGTGAATCTCCAGCAACAAATGTGGGTCAAGAGGCTGACCAGGTGCCCTAGAGGCAATTTGGCGACCCCTCCTTCAGCGGAAGGACCTACAAAAAAGCCAGGAGTGGAACTCACGTAGGTCACGAGTTTGTGGGTGGAGAGGCCAAAACTCACCACTGCTCAAAGAAGGGCGGCCATTCAGGCCAGGCAACACTTCTTGGGAGAGGTGAGGCTTTTGACCTGCAGAGTTTTGAAGGGGCAAAAAGAAAAACCCAAGAGACCAGAGATGGGTGAAACTCCAGGTACAAATGTGGATCAAGAGGCTGCGTCAAGGGTGGCCGGGCGCTCTAGAGGCAGCTTAGCCACCCCTTCCTCAGTGGAAGGACCTTCGACGAAGGCCAGGAGTGGAACTCACGTAGGTCGCGAGGACTAATCAGTCTGAAGAGACTGCCAAGCATATCACACTGGATTGCGACAAGCAACCAGGTGATGAATGGGATGTTAGCATAGGGGAAAACTCCTGGTTCTTGTAAAGGACACAGGTATTGGTTTGCCTAACTAATATACTACTTGGGAACACAATAAGCTTCGGTTGACGTGTGGGGTTATTTGAACCTTTGGATCCTTGAATCCGTCCCTTCAAAAATCATAATCATCATACCTGTTTAAAAATTTCAGTCCTGCTTCCACATATTGGTCGAGTCGCTGGCCCAGCCTGGTAAGCTTGGCTGCGTTGGTCCATGGCTGCGTCCACACTGCGTGCCAAATCAAGGCCAGCGGTAGCCAGTGACATATCCATGATAGAAATTGAAAATATCAACTGGAATGAATACGATAAAAATCAATAACAAAATATCACAAAACTGATTAATAGCAATTAGGCCTATAGCCTAATTCAATCACTCAGAAAAAACAGCAAATGAGACAACAAAGCAGGAAACAGAACGCATTAGTAGAGAAGTGTGGATGAGTGGTTTGCCAGAACTGGCCTTGGTTGGCCTTCGTTGGGCTGGCCTCCGCTCGTAAAAAATCGGAGCGATAGCCAAAGAAGGCCAGCGCTGGCAAACCAGCCATCCACACATTGGCCGACGCTGGCCCACGTTGGGCCAATATATAGGTGCGGCATAATAATATAACATTGAATCAATCAATCAATCAGCAACAGATAATCATGTTGGCACCTGCTTCCAGGAGTGGCATTGGACAGACAGACTGAGCTGGAATACCAATAATACATCATTATGTCATAAACCATAAGTGTGGCGGACCCAAACCCACTATATTGTCTCCACCTGGACATCAGAAATAACTAGATGAGAACAAAATATGAAATTAAAACATAATAAAAAATAGAAACGAATACAAATTAAAATAGAATATGAAACAAAAATAAATACGAGGAATAATAATAGAGTAAGAAAAATTATTTGAAAACAAGAATGAGGATTAATTGACTATTAATTTTAAAAAATTACTTGCGAAAGCTGAACTAACTACACTCACCAGAGTTTTGTAATGTCTGATAAATGTCCCTTGAAGTTTTAATATTTTTTTTATAGTCAACTTTTATCCACGAATTAAATATAGTAAACAAAATGGAAGATATACTTCAGGAGGCAGAATTACGATTTTTTAGCACTTTCCTTTACTACTCAACCTCGATTTACTTTTGTGCACACACCCTAAATAATGAATCAATATTTCGTTCCTGTAACATAAATTAAGAGCATTACAAGTTTTCAATAGGAAGCAATACTTTTCATTCAGTAATTAATCTATATTTTATAAGAACTATGAGTTGAAACAAGGTTATCAATATTATATGTGCAGGTTTAGTGAATTTAAAATAAAAAGGCATGCCACTTTGGTAAAAAATTGATAATGAACATTGAATGATGAAAGTATTAGAGCTGCTCTGAAGAATAGTAATTACAGCAGAATTTCGAGGTACTAGGTCAAAGCTTAGAGTTGAACTTTGGGTTTGTTCATTTACAATGGGTAGTTCCATTGTCAGTCATCATATCAGCAGTGATCATGCTATTTCGCCATTGCTTGCTACAATTTGATTAGTACAAATTGAGTTGATTCGGAACTAGCTGACTGAATCCATGAAGATTTTTTGCCTGTTCTGAAATTTTGGGCATAGCCTATCGCTTACTTTTTGTTTCACATGTCAAAAAGTTCAAAGACTGTCAGGAAACATAATATGCTGGCAATGAAGCCAAATACAGCATAGTAAAAACGATGCAATACAGATATGTATTGTATGTATTACCGTCTGAAATAGAATTATTGTATCTTGTATCAATACCACAGAATCTCAAAAGATTTTTACTAGTAGTTCTGTGAACAGTAGACCTCACGCAGTATTCTCATCCACAAGTACCTGATTGAAACTATAGAACTTATGGAGATACAGCTATAGACTGGCTTCTCCACAAATCTGTGTAATCACTTGTCAGCTGATTTATGATAAATAATTCTATAGTCTGATTTTTACTCTAACATTGGCGTATGAAGGAGGCTCCTTTTTCCTTTTATATTATCCTTGAAATGCAAAATTTCTAAAAACGATGTATAGACGTCGACGCGCAATTAAAAAAGGAACATACCTGTCAAATTTCATGGAAAACTATTACCGCGTTTCGCCGTAAATGCACAACATATAAACATTTAAACATTAAGAGAAATGCCAAACCGTCGACTTGAATCTTTAGACCTCACTTCGCTCGGTCAATAATTATTTTTATCGTCTATCGTTGCTGAAATTGATGCTCTAATGAGACTTAGGCTTGTGCATGGATAGAATACAATATAATATGATGCATAAGAGAGATAATGATGAGAAATGGATGAACTTTAGTTTCAGGAATATTCTG
This sequence comes from Nilaparvata lugens, assembly GCF_014356525.2. Lineage (NCBI taxonomy): Eukaryota > Metazoa > Arthropoda > Insecta > Hemiptera > Delphacidae > Nilaparvata > Nilaparvata lugens. The sequence goes on from NW_024090352.1 coordinate 14,989, forward strand.
AACGACTGTGAAGTGAATTTCAAGAATATAAATTGGAGTTAATTTGACTGACCATGAGTGGTCACCCTTTCAATAGGAGTACCAAGTGCAAGTCTCAAATAAAATATTTGAAAATCTGATTTGATGTGATCTGATCATAATAGCTAGAGCACGCCATGGTATACACATCTACAAAATATATTTTGAACAGGTTTCTTCCACATTTTTAATTGACTTTTAATTGAGGAAGCATTGGAAATGTAATAACTATGGATTAGTGCAGAAATGAAGCATAGAAGATGCAAGTAATAGCTTACAATTACTTTCCATTTTCTACAATGATAGGTTCAAGATGCTAATAGTTGAGAATTGCTCTATGCAAGATGGTATAACACCATTTTAATTTCAATTATCAACATTTTTATGATTTTTATGAGTGTATCTTAATTTTGAATATCTCAAGTTACCAAAGTACTGAAGGAATAATTTCAGTAGATAATTAAAATGCCATAACTGCATATTTTCATGAAATTTGGAAGAATATTCATATCAGAAAATTTTTTAATATGAGATTGCATCTAATTGAGTATGGAATGATACCCTTCTTGGATCAAGCAATTCTCTTATACAATAATATGTTAATAGAAAGCATCTTTTACATAAGAAGAAGAAGGAAAATCATTAGACAATAATTCTGTCCTTACAAAATTAACAATCAACAGAGCATTGAACAGTTGTAACATGAATTGAGTAATCTATAGGTGAAGCATAGAATATGCATGTAACACAGTTTCTTTTCATTATCTTTTCTATATTAAAAACACAATTTTTACATTCATTAGTATTTTTCTCATCATTTCTATTTCCATTTTCATTTTTTAGTATTTTTTTTTAATTTATTCGATCTTTTTCATTTTTTTATTTTATTTTTTATTTGTATTTTTTTGTAGTAAATCTTTTGTCTTTTTTATCTTTTTTCTTTTATTTTATTTTTTGTAATTTTTTATTTCATTTTTTTATTTGTATTTTTTTCCTAGTAAATCTGTTTTCGTATTTTTTATTCTATTATATTTTTTTTTAATTTTTCATTTTTTTGTTATTTGTAATTTTTTCTAGTAAATCTTTTTTAACTTTTTTTGTAAATCTTTCTTTTATTTTTCCATTGGATTTGACAATAGCTTGAAGATGCTATGTAGTTGAATTGCTCCATGCAAAAGGGGCATTAGACCATTTTTATCCAATTATCAACATTCTGTGATTTCTATGTGTAAACTTTAAATTTTGAATAGCTAAAGTGACCAAAAAGCACTGAAGGAATAATTTCAGTAGATAATTTATATGCCATAAATGCATATTTATATGAAATTTAGAAGAACATTATTATCAAAATAGTGTTTAAACATAAGATTGCAACTATTAGATGGTCTGATACACTTCTTGTATGAAACAATTCAATCATCTAATACAATTATAAGTTGATAAGAAGCATCTCTACAAGTAAAAATGGTAGGTAAATCAATACAAAATGACTACCTTTACAAGATTAACAATCAAAAGTCTAATAGAGAAGCATGAAAGATGCATGTCATCCAGTGACTATAATTTCTGTAATTTCTATAAGTTTGGTATTAAATACAAAATGTATGCATTGAAGATGTGTGTGAATGTAGCACATTTACATTTTTAATTCTTTTACGAGTGAAAATTATATTCAATAGTGGCAACTTTGTAGATGTGTATAGCATAGCGAGGAGCTCAGGTTTAACTGAACTAGATAAAAATAACTATTTTCTGTTGATAGAAAAAATACAACTGGCAAACAGATTCCAAATGGAGAAAACTCTAGGATTGCAAAAATGATAGAGATCAAGTGCTTTATAAGAGCTTCTGCAAGCATTCGGTACTGCTTTTGGATGGGTGACCGCTTCAAAAATGTTTTCATCCAAGTATTCCTTGCGAATATTGTAATTATATTATACACCAAATATCGTGAATATTATTAATCCACCAAAAACTCGGTGATTTGTAAACTATCAAAAATGAGGGCTCATTCATTTCTCAACATCATCCTTAAGATTGACTAGCCCAAGGACCAAGACACAAAAGGCGTATTTCAGAAGAGTCGGCACGACTCGACAGAAGAGGAAGCTCTCCGATTGGCTGATTCTTGATACCTCAAATCAATTAGCCAATCGGAGAGCTTCCTGTCCTGTCGAGCCATGCCGACTCGTCTGAAAAACGCCTCATGTGTCTCGGCCCTAAAGGTGGCATCTGGATCTCGGTATTAACTTCTATAATATAGCTTTCTATATTTATATTCTATAGCTATTCTATATATTTAATCGTTTCAATACTACAGCTTTTACTTTCCTTGCCCTATTACCACAGGTAAGGAAAGTATTGCTTTCCAATAAAAATTAAGGTACCCCAATTTCCAAATTTCTATACGTTTCAAGGTCCCCTGAGTCCAAAAAGTGGTTTTTGGGTATTGGTCTGTGTGTGTGTGTGTGTGTGTGTGTGTGTGTGTGTGTGTGTGTGTGTGCGTCTGTGTAGCCTACACGATATACTCAGATCTTTGAATAGTAGACTTGAGATGCGCGTGATCAGTTTATCAATTAACGGCAAGGAAAGTTGTATGAGTGAGCCACACAAGAATTTTTAGTATAAAGACTAATTGAGCCAATTTTTACTTTCCTTGCCCTATTACCATAGGTAAGGAAAGTATTGCTTTCCGAAAAAAATTAAGGTACCCCAATTTCCAAATTTCTATACGTTTCAAGGTCCCTGAGTCCAAAAAGGTGGTTTTTGGGTATTGGTCTGTGTGTGTGTGAGTGTGTGTGTGTGTGTGTACACGATATAGGCCTACTCAGATCTTTGAATAGTAGACTTGAGATGCGCGTGAACACTAGCGTCAGTTTATCAATTAAATCGCACCCTCTAGACATCAGATCAACGTGCAGGTCCCCATGAAGATCGCTGTTCCTGAAATACTAAGGAGAAATCACATTGTTCCTCAGCACCTTGTTTTGGAATCATTGTATGTCATTGATGTTGCTGTCTTTGGTACACTACCGAAGTTGTAAACCATACGTCTATACTGGCTTCAATATCTGTTTGTACAGGAGTACTTTGTTTCTGATTGAAAAGTTGGAGAATCTTCCGCTCAGCCAATAAAGATTCTTTCCAAGATCTTCTCTCTTCTTCTTGGCGTGAGCCTTCAGCGAAGCTTCACGTCCAAGGTCATCATACCCAGATACTTTGCATCGTTAGCAACTTGGTTGTACCATATCCATTTTTTTGGAAAACTTGGAGCTATTTTTAAAATTCAACTATTTTTTGAAAATTTAACACTTCTAGGAACTCACTAAAACACAATATTTTCTTAGCGAAGATGGCATACGGTATTTTTTTTTAATTACAGTGCTGTATTTGGCTTCATTGCCAGCGTATCATGTTTTCCCTGGCAGTCTTCTGACTGTGAGACAAAAAGTAAGCGATAGACTATGCCCAAGATTCTAGAAAAGGCAAGAGATCTGCATGGATACAGTCAATTACTTCCGAAACAAACAGTCAACAAGTTCAGTATCAACTGAATTCGTACTAATAAGATTGTAGCAAGCATGAGCGGCGCATGCCTGTTTGGACAGAGTTATTGGGTTTAACAGTTAGTTAGTTAATAAATAATAATGATTCGGCATCAAGTGATTCAGAGCTTTTACCCAACACGGTTTAAATTACAAATTCACACTTTCTTTTAGTTATTGTACTTTCACTACTTTCGATAATTTACCAAGAAAGTAATATGCATAAATATATGTGATTAAACTCATTAGGGTACTTATTAAAATCAACTACAAAGTAATTTTAATATAGGCTACTAAGAAAGACTATTATTGGGTGAAGAAATTAACTTACTGTACTAAAGCAAAGCTTTCAGGCCATGAAGGGCTCATTGCAAAGATTGACTGTTTATCACATAATAATGTCTGCGAGTTGTTAGTGCTAACATATAATAATCCATAACTTCATTGAAACTATAGTAGTAAAATCTATTTTTTGATATAATATAATGTGAAATCATTTCTCTTATAAAAAATTGAAATAAGCTGCCATAAGGCATGCTTCCCAAATTATAACCTACAAGTTACTCAGCGTTTTCAAAGTTGAAAAACTAGGTTATGATAGATCAATTTCTAATTCAGATTAGAGATTTTTAATTTCTTCAACTTTCAACTTATAGTTACAGAAAAATATAAGTTGAAGTCATAAAATGTGTAAAACTCACCTCACATAGTCTTAGAAGTCGGAAGTTGGTTTCCACTTGGTACGTCTATAATGTACGTTAGACGGAAAACGAAACGTGCGAAAGCCTTTGGCATCATTGTAACAATAATTTGGTGCAGAGCAACCCCTATAAGTGTTATTTTATTAAAATTACAGTGGCAAAACTAGCAAATTCATAGCATAGTCAATGTAAACACGAATGAAGAAAGAAGGAAAGTCTAAAAGAAAATGGCGATTGCATGTGCCTTCGTCATCGTCACTGCCTTCTGATAAGAAGCAAAGTTACCACTTGCCAACACAGAACTGGACGGTGGCGCTGATGAGCATAGCATGTCTGGTCACAACACTTCTTGTAAAGTAGATTCTACATTGTAAAAGTTGACCGACAATCAATGTTCTCGAAATAAAGCCCACATTCACAGAGTATTTTGCAGAGATGATACAGATCACAAAGTAGAAGGAATACTTTTTCTTTCTTCTCTGTGTACAGATATAATAGACCTTTCTTACAATGTTCACGTTATTGTTGAGGACAATATAGAAATACAAATAACTAGTAGTTCTGCGAACAGTAGACCTCGCTCATGAATAGCCGACAACTTTCAAACTAATGAGAAGGGCCATAAAAAAAGTACAGTATATTGTGAAGATTTATCCATGTCAACTATTATTTTCTCCATTGAGAATGCTAAAGACATTGTTTCCAGGGACACCAGACTTATAAATGTCTCTCAAGGAGGTACCTTCATATCATCCACATATTTACAATATTACAAATTTTCCAACAATTAATTATAAGGAATCGGTCAACAGGCAATCTAGACGATGAATCGTCTCACAGACGATAGTGAGACGGAAATGATTCTAAATAACATGGGTTTGTTGTTGACAATGACAGAAGGTTGCTAATAATGTTTTTCATGAAAAGTGGATTCAATGTTATGGCGGCTTGTTATGTCTATGCAGAATGTTCATGCTCACAAGTCGGTTTCCGATCTCATACTAAAGTGAAAACAAGAGCTAACTAAGCTGTGATGTCTCCGGCCGGTTCGGTAGGTCTAGAAACTATTCATCTATGAAACAGGGAAATATCGTGTTGAAAAGGGAAGAAATGGTACAATCAAGTGAGAAGTTTTCTTCAATTAATAAATACAGTATGATTTGGAGCGGCTCAGACGTTTCAAGGTTCACAGCTGACAACTCTTGTCCTCTATCGATAGCATTCTAACGATACCATTCATTCAATACAGCACATTTTAGAGCGGCACAATTTATATTAAAACCGGAGGTCTTATCAAAAATCGTTACACATACGTTTCTGCGCCTTGTTTCAAAGAACTTGCATACCAAATTTCATCCAAATCGGACAATAACTGCGACTGTAACTGCGGTACAAACAAACAAACAGACAAAAGCCGATTGAGTCGAAACTAAGACCTCAGCTTCGCTTCGGTCAATAAAAGGGATCACTAAAGTGAAGCCCACTGGGACACGCCAATAAAATGTGGGAAAAACAGCTGCCCTAAGGCGAAAATCCCTAAGTCTCATATTATAGCACGACACTTGTTGGGTCAACCTCTATCCATAGCCCGAACATCAACCAAATCTGGGAGATTTGTCATTTCATGAAATCTATGAATTAAAGTGTTGCTCTACTTGTCAATCATTCAACAAATCAGATAGCGCATCCTTTTCAACCTCTGCAAAGTTTTTGACAATATAGAAATACAAATAACTAGTAGTTCTGCGAACAGTAGACCTCGCTCATGAATAGCCGACAACTTTCAAACTAATGAGAAGGGCCATAAAAAAAGTACAGTATATTGTGAAGATTTATCCATGTCAACTATTATTTTCTCCATTGAGAATGCTAAAGACATTGTTTCCAGGGACACCAGACTTATAAATGTCTCTCAAGGAGGTACCTTCATATCATCCACATATTTACAATATTACAAATTTTCCAACAATTAATTATAGGGAATCGGTCAACAGACAGAAAAATGGAATATGCAGTAGGCAATTTAGACGATGAATCGTCTCACAGACGATAGTGAGATGGAAATGATTCTAAATAACATGGGTTTGTTGTTGACAATGACAGATGGTTGCTAATAATGTTTTTCATGAAAAGTGGATTCAATGTTATGGCGGCTTGTTATGCCTATGCAGAATGTTTATGCTCACAAGTCGGTTTCCGATCTCATACTAAAGTGAAAACAAGAGCTAACTAAGCTGTGATGTCTCCGGCCGGTTCGGTAGGTCTAGAAACTATTCATCTATGAAACAGGGAAATATCGTGTTGAAAAGGGAAGAAATGGTACAATCAAGTGAGAAGTTTTCTTCAATTAATAAATACAGTATGATTTGGAGCGGCTCAGACGTTTCAAGGTTCACAGCTGACAACTCTTGTCCTCTATCGATAGAATTCTAACGATACCATTCATTCAATACAGCACATTTTAGAGCGGCACAATTTATATTAAAACCGGAGGTCTTATCAAAAATCGTTACACATACGTTTCTGCGCCTTGTTTCAAAGAACTTGCATACCAAATTTCATCCAAATCGGACAATAACTGCGACTGTAACTGCGGTACAAACAAACAAACAGACAAAAGCCGATTGAGTCGAAACTAAGACCTCAGCTTCGCTTCGGTCAATAAAAGGGATCACTAAAGTGAAGCCCACTGGGACACGCCAATAAAATGTGGGAAAAACAGCTGCCCTAAGGCGAAAATCCCTAAGTCTCATATTATAGCACGACACTTGTTGGGTCAACCTCTATCCATAGCCCGAACATCAACCAAATCTGGGAGATTTGTCATTTCATGAAATCTATGAATTAAAGTGTTGCTTTACTTGTCAATCATTCAACAAATCAGATAGCGCATCCTTTTCAACCTCTGCAAAGTTTTTGACAATATAGAAATACAACAACTAGTAGTTCTGTGAACAGTAGACCTCACGCAGTATTCTCATCCACAAGTACCAGATGTCAACTGTTTTAAATGTTAACAAACTCAGTTCACGTTTGAATTTGTATTCCATATGATATAATTCATCCAGTTCCGTGATGATCTTTCTATCTGATGAAAATTAATTTTTTAGAATCAAAAATATTATAATTTCTCCAGCATTATTTAGTTCATTTGTTTATTTTTATTCACCTATTAAATTAGTTTTTTCGAATGTGAGAATATTGATACTGATGGGCACGCATAATAATACCATGACTGCAAAACAAAATATTGAAACCAAAGACCTTAAAGCTGCGATTAAACCAAATTTATTTAAAAAACTCAATCCTTTTAGATTATATTAGATTGAACATAACTTATCATACACATGATGAACATATTATGTGTTTGTCAACATCTGTTCAATCTAATAGAATCTATAAGGATTAAGTTATAACCTTCTTGATAATAACTTTGGTGTAAACCCAGCTTAAAGATGCATACCTCTTTAATGTCTTTGATTGAAACTATAAACCTTATACAAATACAATAATAGACTGGCTTCTCCACACATCTGTGTAATCACTTGTCAGCTGATTTATGATGAATAATTCTATAGTCTGATTTTTACTCTAATATTGGCGTATCAATGAAGGAGGCTCCTTTTTCCTTTTATATTATCCTTGAAATGCAAAATTTCCAAAAACCTTGTATATACGTCGACGCGCAATTTAAAAAGAAACATACCTGTCAAATTTCATAAAAATCTATTACCGCGTTTCGCCGTAAATGCGCAACATATAAATATTTGAACATTAAGAGAAATGCCAAACCGTCGACTTGAATCTTAGACCTCACTTCGTTCGGTCAATTAATTAACAAAATATTTGATCTTAATTATACAAATTAATTATTTGAAAAATATATTTTATTGACGAATAAAATATAAGTGATTATTATAAACAAGAATGAATAGTTGATATCACTTTAGATATACCAGTATCAGCTATGGAAGTATCAGTGCGGATATACCGGTATGTCAGGCAGTGGCAAGGCGGAGAATCGGCAACACTGTTTTCCTCTACAGTCAAGTGTAAAAATCCTCGATACCCTTTTTGAGAATGGACAACTCAAGGTCCAAACTTCACCGTTTCATGTGAAAACATTACAGAAATTCCTCAACTTTCGCATATTTCATCACATTTCTTTGCTCGAAATTATTCTAAAACTCTTCAGTTTGTAGATTGATATGATGATTCATCATTGAATTCTATTCTTACTGGTAATTATCTTCAACGCTATAGTGAGGTCCACGTTATAATGGCAATAATTGTATGCTATCCTTGTCTATCATTCAACAAAGCTGATCCCTTTCTTTCTTTGCTCTGTTGCCAACCCGTCTTTTAACAATGTAGAATTAATCATTTATTAACAAAATATTGCATCTTTATTATAAAAATTCATTATGAAATTATTCTAAAATATAATTTAATGCTTAATAGAATATAATTGATCATTCTAAACGAAAATGAACAGTTAATATTAGACTACATTAATAAACCTGTATCAGCTAAGGTCTATTGACAAGACAGGTTCGGCAACGTTGTTCTCCTATCTTTCTCCATTGCCATTATAACGTGGACCTCACTATAGAACGTGAAATGGATTTTGTATTGTTGAACACATGAATAAGGTATTTTTGATAAGACGACTACTATCTTGAAAACTCTCCCAATGTAAACGTTGTTGGTAGAGTACTAGTTTTTAGTAGAGTAGAGTGGGATAGTCCTCTACCACTTGCCTTCCCCCACCACCGCATCTCTTCTCACTCTACTCTACCACTACTATGCTAATCAAAACAGTCTCGAACTAGTAGAGTAGAGTCGTGCCATAGGCTATTAAGTTTAAGAACATATCAATAATGTTTAAAACTATCAGTTTCAGCATATTTCAATGCTTTATGTAAAACTGGTTTGGCTGAACGGCAATAATGAATGTTTCGTATTGACATTTTAAGGTTAGTTCTGTTCACTAGACAACACACTTTACCTACTCGACCAAGTAAGAATAGTTGAGTTAGCTCGGTAGAGTTGGTATGCCAGTAACTCGACCACTAACTCTACTAGTGAAAACCAGACTTTAGAGTTTGTACTATAGTTTCAAACGAGTTCCAACTCGAGTTTGGTGTACTCTCCGAAGACCGAATGATCGGGGGCGGGGCTAAATAGCAACAGATTGGAGGCCAAGTTGACGAACACCAGATGGAAGAGCGGAGAGGCAAAGGCGCGCTCAACGAACAGCGCATGCGCACAGCAAGCAGACAACAAAAGAGCGGCTGTAGACGCGCGTCTACTTCCTCCTGCAGACTGCAACTACAAACAAATGAGTCATTCATTCATTTATTTGCATCAAAACTATTTTCTCAAAAAGATACAACAGAATATCAGCATCACGACTAACTCGTTTGTTATTTTCATTTAAAATAACTAATAAATATTGGTCTTAAAAACCAATAAGACTCCCTTCTGAATATCTATACAGAGAATTTCTGGTATTTAGTATACCACATCTGTTTGAATTTGAATTATTGAAATTTATTTATTTGAGACCACATACTTTTCCTTTATCTGCGGTGCACATGTATGGTGCACGAAGACAAATTAGAGAACCCCTTGAGGAGCCTCGTCTCAGGACTACTGCAGCTGCAAATCATGCTTTTTCCAGGGGGCCCCGTTTATTCAATCAACTTCCTCTATCAATAGTCTCTGCACCAAGCTTTTCTATATTCAAAAATGGTGTCCGTTGTTTCTTTGAAATGAGGCAAAATTGAAGATTGATGTATTTACAAGGCCTTTATGTTTACTTACTCTCTTTTACATCATTAATGTTCCAATACCGTACGGTAAAATTGAGGATTAAGTGCATGACAGTCTTTTCTTTGTTGCTTTTTATTCTTTCTATGCATTCTGTTAGTTTTTCTCACTGTGTCCATTATCATTATTTTGTTTTTATATACCAGATTCATTCAATTTTCAGTGACTCTGAAAGAACAATTATAATAATGAAGAAAATTATTTTATTTATTTTCTTTTATAAGATTCGATTAGATATAAATAGGTATGATTTTGTTTATACCAAAATAGATTGTGAAATAAGTAAACTCTTCATTTGTAGAGCTTTAATCGAATAAAATTGAACATGACTTTCTACTAGTAACGGATCAACAACATTTGATATTTATGAATGAATCAATGACAACGAAAACATATGGTTTATCATATCATTCTACCCGGCTAGATTTTCGTGTTATCTTAGGGGCAAGATGACGGAGCGACACAGTGGACTCTTGTCCATCAGGGCGACGAATGTGAGCATACTCTGGGTTTGCCTCAATCAATTCAACTTCTTCTACTGATGAATCTTGCTTTGAATTTCGGTTCATTTTCTTCAGCCAAACTGGTCCTGGGCTCATTAGCCAAGATGGTAGTGACTGTCCATTTGTTGAGGATCTCATGTGTAGGAACATTCGTTCATGAGGGGTGCAATTTGTTGTAGTACACAAAAGAGATCGAATAGAGTGAAGTGCATCAGGCAACACTTCCTCCCATCGATTTGAATCAAGTCCTCGTGATCTTAGGGCTAGTGTTATTGCTTTCCATATAATTCCATTATATCGCTCTACTTGACCATTCCCTCTCGGATTGTAAGGCGTTGATCTACTAGTTGCTATCCCTTTTGAGCCAAGAAAGCTCTTCAACTCAGTTGACATGAAGGATGTTCCTCTGTCTGTGTGAATATAGCTTGGAAGGCCAAACATTGATATTAATGAGACCAGGCAATTTATGACTGTTCTCGCAGTCATGTCTGGACAAGGAAATACAAAAGGGAATCTTGAGTACTCATCAACCATCACCAGTAGGTATTTATTTCTTGTTTTTGATTGTACGGGTCCTTTGAAGTCCATATTAATTCGTTCAAAAGGTTTTGTTGCCTTTATGAGATTTCCTTTTGTCTTCATATACTGTGGTTTTATTTCAGAGCAAATTGCACAATTGGAGCAAATTTTCCTTACATCATCTACAGTATAGGGGAGATTTTTCATTCTGAGCCAGTGGTAGAAACGAGTTACACCAGGGTGACAAAGTTCATCATGGTATTTTGCCAAAGCTGAGTTCAATGTTGAACAACCAGCTGTAATACATATACGAGAGAGTGCATCAGCTGGTGCGTTTTCTTTTCCAGGTCTGTAGACTATGTTGAATTTGTATTCAGATAATTCTAGGCGCCACCTTTGTATCTTTTCATTTTTTATTTTTCTATTGTGTTGAGTGCCAAACATGAATGTGACTGATTTTTGGTCAGTGATCAAAGTGAATTGTTTTCGTAGTAAATAGTGTCTCCATTTTCTTATAGACTCCACAATGGCATAGGCTTCTTTCTCAACAGCTGAATGCCTGGTTTCACTTTGGGACAAAGTTCGTGAGAAAAAGGCTACTGGTCGAGAATTTTGTGTTAATGTTGCACCAATTGCAAAATCTGATGCATCTGTCTCAATTATGAATGGTACATTTTCATCAACAAAGAGCAGTACCGCGGAAGCAATTTCATTTTTCAACAATTCCAAAGTTTCCATCAGATCTTGAGATAGAGGGAATTTCTGTATGTGGACAAGGGGGTGAATCTTTTGAGAAAAGTTTTTAATCCATCGGGAGTAATGAGCCAGTAATCCCATGAGTCGTTTCATTTCTTTAGCATTTCTTGGGGGTGGAAAGTTCATGAGTGGTGCAAGGCGTTCTGGGTCAGGTTTAATTTCTCCATGTTTTATCTCATACCCAAGGAACTTCAATGATTTTTTTGAAAATTTACATTTTTCTTCATTTATAGTCAAGCCATACAATTCAATTACTTGTTGAAATTTCTTAAGATTTCTGTCATGTTCTTCTTGATCTGAACCGCAAATGACAACATCATCCAAATAGGCAAAGCAGTCGTTCAAATTCTCTCTTTCTATAAGTCCGTTTATTGTACGTTGGAAGGCAGCTACTCCATTGGTTACTCCGAATGGTATTCGTTTGAACTGATAAAGTTTTCGGCCTACTTCAAAGGCAGTGTAATGTCGTTCATTCTCAAGAATCGGTATTTGATGGTAAGCTGACTTGAAATCTACAGTACTAAAAATGTTGTACTTGGCAATTGTGTTTACAAGATCTTCGATCAATGGGAGAGGGTATGCGTCTAAATTTGTGAATTTATTAATAGTCTGTGAATAGTCTATGACCATTCGTTTCTTCTGTCCATTGGTTACAATGAAAGGCTGGGCACGCCAACTGGACTGGCTTTCCTCAATTATTCCTTCTGTAAGGAGGCGATTGACCTCATTCTTCATGAATTCATAGTCATCTTGTGGGTGTCTTCTGGATCGGGTAGTTATTGGGTGGCAATCGGGAGTCAAGTCATTGAAAAGGGAACATGGTTTTATCATGGCCTCCACCAAGAGGCAATCTTTCAAGGGTGGTGTGGTTGTAGAATTATTATCTATTACAAGAGGCTGTTTATTACCATTGAATGCTAAACTTATTGTAGAGTGATTCATCAAAAAATCGTGACCAAGTATCACATTGCAACAGCATTCTTTTAATACCAAGAGTTTAATATTGTTGTATTCATTTCCTTTGTACACAATATTGCTATAAACACATGCTTTTGTAGCGGCGTTATGTTGAACAGATGCAAATCTTATAAAACAAGAATCTGATGCAGTTTTAAATTTATTTGTTTTTGCAAATTTTTCATCAATAAAACTGGCAACACTTCCGGTATCAATAAGAGCTGGTGTATTTATTCCATTCACCGAAACAATAATTGTAGCTTTAGAAAGATTACTGGCTATACCAGCTGCAGTAATAGTTGACGTAGTTAGTTTTTCTTTGAGCGTTTTACTTTTACACACATGGGAAAAGTGTCCAATTCGGGAACATTTATGACAAGTCTTTCCTATTGCAGGACATTCTTGAGAATTTGAGTGTTTTTTATATCCGCAACGTTGGCATTGAACGGATTTCTCTACAATTGCCTGTCGATTTTGGGTTACAGCATTAACATCTGAGAAAGATTCACTCAAGCTTATGTTTTTATTTTCTTCAACAGAGTTTGTATAACAAGTACTTTTAAAGGAGTCGGCATATGTTTTTGCGGATTCAAGAACACGTGCTTGGGAAACGGTTTCTTGTAGACTCAAATCTCCTTGTTGAAAAAGTTTCTCTTTAATTTCAATAGAACATAACCCTGAAACAAGAGCATCTCTAATATGCTCGTTTTTGTTTTCTTCGGCTGACACTCTAGTGAAGTTACATGATAAGCTTAATCTTTTTAGTTCAGAATAGTAGTGATCAATGGACTCACCTATTTGTTGTTTTGCATTAGCAAGGCAGTATCGTGCATAAATTTCGTTCTTTGTTGATTAAAAATTATCCTTCTTGTTTTGTTAAATATTGGTTTAATATTTACAATATTCATAACAAATAGTGTTAAAATAGAACACAATTGATTCAGTTTATTTTAGTTTTGTTGAAGGATTTTTTAGTTTATTTTATTGTAGTTAGTTTTTTGTTTTGTTGAATGATATTCCGGTTTGTTTGAATGTGTTCTGGTTTATTGTACTGTAGTCCAAGATAAAATTATTATGTTAAGCGACTCATCCCTCAGCACAAGCATTATGCTTAAAGAGGGATGAACCATTAATGTTTCTTTAGGAGCACTTACCTTTCATTATTATTATCATTCATTTTTATTTTATTTTTTTAATATTGTATCATTTGTATTTATTTTATCTACACATAGGGTTCTGTTTATTTATTATTTTATTATTGAATGTTTGATGATTATGAAATGCTTTTGTGTTTTTGAATGTATTTGTAATGTAATTCATTTTAATTGGTTGAATAAAGCATTTATTTATTTTATTTGATCTGTAGAGTGCGGCAGTGAAACTTTCTTTATTTAAAAGTAAATAAAACTCTTTGTATGGATCAGAAAGTTTGTATTTATTTTTTCTACACACATATATAAAGTTTTGTTTCAATCAGTTTTGAATACCAAATCAAGTAGGTGACATCCCCCATTCTCCATACACTGATGAAACCGATTTCTGGCGTTTGTCATGACTCCTGCCAGCATTGCAGGCGTTATGTTAGCAATTTCTTCCCTGATATTGGTCTTCAAATCTTGTAGGACACCTAGGATACCCCCAAAATTTCAAACACTCATAACTTTTGACACAATGCTCGAATTTCATCATACTACAGTTCATTCTCCTCATTGCCTTTTCCGCATCTCCTCTTTCACCTCAATACTCATTGGAGATCTGAATGATCTCATTTTTAATTCAGAATTTTATAATCTAAAAAATCTGGTGTGGTACACTCACACAACTTTCCTTGCTCATTGAACTGTAAGCCTCATTCTTAAACGAGAATAATTTAAGGGAACGTATCCAGTACAGTAAAAATATAATTCCTTTCATATCTAATTGGACTATTCATACTCGCTCGTCCGTGCTGAGTGGGAACAGTCCAATCATAACTCATGGCAATTATATTTCCACTGATTCTGATACTGAGATGTGTGAATCCAGCTTTATGCTCAATAGGGCAGAAAAGGATTACCATTGATCTTATGAGAGTGGACATAAAATGTTTGTCTGACAATAGTACTTCACGTCACAAGTCCGGTAACGGTAGTTTACTGCATAAGTATGAATTATTATATTATTATACGAATGCGGTAAATACGTTACCGTACAAGTTACGTACAATATTTTTTGTCATGCTTTTCTCAGAAAGAATAATATTGCTGAGAAACAGTAACCATTACCTGCTGCTGCTCGAGCTACTGCATTCTATAAACATGACCTAGCCCATAGCTCCTATGTCATAACAGACTTATCTAGCTCAAATAAAATAATAAAGGCCAATGTTAAAAAATGTCAGATGAGTTCTTATAACTTGAAACTCATTAGTTGAGTTCTAATAATATTTGAGTTATTCTATTAGTTACTTAGATATTATTAACTCACTCTCTTCTTCTTACTAAAGTTCTCAACAAAAAGAAGTTTAAATTATTGTTACCAATATAATAACAACTAAAGACTATAACGCTAAGACTATATAGCTATTTGAATCAATTTGAATGTTCCTATTTCGGAACTTGGAAACATACTCGACTGTAAAGAAAACCATATGATCTCTTTACAGTATAGTATGCTGTAATGAAAATCACATCTTTTCTTGTTCTGCAAACAGCTGTTTACCGGCTTGATTTGATGCATGGAAAACAGCTGCAATTGAGTTAAGCTGTGTTTTCGTAACGGGCAGAAGCAGAATCGATTGCAGCGCACCCAGGCGGGCAGAAACAGTAACACTCAAAGAACTAGTTCTTTGACATGAATTTTGCTTTATGTGTTATGGGTAATGAACTTTTTGGGTTGTCCAAAAGGTAATTCTAAAATGATTATTGGATATTTAATTCAATAAAGTGAATAAATTGCTTTTTATAACTCAGATAACTTTTCCACAATTATTAGTTACTTCAATTATGCTAAATTTTATGCTTTATAGGCATGTCAATCAAAGAGTTTACTTTTCATTTCCTATGCTTGAAATTTGTAAGGGTGAATTATTTGAAGTAACAGATTGTATTTCATTATTAATAAGATATTATTTTATTAACTAGAAGCATTCCATTATTAATAATATATATTATTTTATTAACTAGAATCATTTGCCTTCAGAGTCAATGCATGTTCTTTGAATCACATCGTGTATAGGTAGGCCTACCTACTATGAGTACCGTATTCAACTTCAAAGGCCTATTGAAGCTCTAAAAAAAAATCAAATTAATAAATGAGTGTTTTACTTTTGGCATTTTTGGAATCTACGGGTTATATTACACCAAGAGAAATAAATATTGTAAACGTTTTTTAGGCAATTTTATTTTAGCAGTCCCCTTTTTGATCATTGGATAGGTACGGTCCCGGCTGATATACTTAAATAAGAATCGTGAGGCCCATTGCCTGCCTAAATCAATATGCCTTTTCAGGCAAGGTTGAATTAGGGACTCCTCACCAGTAAAAGCTATACGAATATTAAAAATTATTATTATTATAGATTACTGTAACACATATGACATGTACAAAGTGTATTCAAACAGGCGAACTAATTCTAATAATCATTGTTGATATAACTATATATTGCTAGAATAAACAGGTTCTGTTATGGTACCTTCTTTAAAAAACACATAGCCTATTTTAAAATGGATAAATATCTATTAATTATAAAAGGTAACTAGTACCCTTGTGATATTCCAAAATGAAACATGATAGTTTCGACTTGTTCAATAAGGACTCTCTTGACAATGACATAATTAGAAACTGCATGCTCATGCTTATTTTGAATATTTTAGGGTAGGCCTACTAGTTATTTTCTATAATTAAACATTAAAGTTGCCCTATCAAAATTAATACTCTATTAGGGTATTAATTAGAACTAGAGTAGCCATTCAAACTCCTTATTTACTATAATGTTCTAAAAGCTTATTAATTTTAATCAAAGCCTTGGAAATATAGCCTAGAAGGTAGAATTGGAAGTCATTATATTTGATGTGGCTTGGAACATAATATTTTCAACTTTTGCTGAGTTATTTTTCATATTCAAAGAATTATTACCCCTTCAATGCAGTACATAAGTACTATTACTTAATTCTTAATGCAATACATAATTGTGATACCCTATTTTATATCCAATTCGAGTCTATTATTTAACTAGCATTTGCTAGTCAGCAATGTTAAATAATGTTATTATTTCCAAAAAAAGTAGAAGCCTTACAGAACCAATAAAGTTGTTAATAAGAGTTCGATGCTGTTGGGTTGAATATAATTTTAAAAATCCCTCAAGTATAAACCATCAAAACTCATTTTATTAGCTTCATGTCACTTGCTGTTTTATTCAAAACTACCTGAATTGAAGCAGTTTGCAGGAGCGATCAGAAGAAGAAGATATTATTATGAATAACATGAAATAAAAACATCAAGATGTACTGAAAAAATGAATATATTTCTTAGATTAGTCCATCTCTTTCTTCTGTAGGCTACTACATCATACATGAATCATATCCATGGAATATTATTCATAGTTGATTTTCTTTGGCATCCTCTACTTCTGGCTGGTACACCTCTAGGCCTGAAATCAAAAAGTTATTGATAATTATTTATTATTCATTATAAAAAAAACTTTGCAAAGTGAATTCTGAAATTGATTGTTTGTAATCTGTATAAGTTTTTAATTATATTTCTTGGGAAGAAATCCCCCAATAATGACAAAGTAATATTATATGAGAAATTCCAATAAGCCAACAATCAGTTGAATTATTATTGGCATCAATCTGTAAGTTGTGTAATTCTGAATGATTGATTGAATAAATAAATAAATCTCCATGCAGGAATTGGGATTAATCAGTGTGCCCCAAGGTCAAAAGAACTTGTTGGTGAACAACATATTTTTGGATACCATGAACAATTCATTTATTTCTGTGGTCAGTAGGCCTACTTCTCAACCGTTTGGTTTACTAAACTCTTCCAAAATGTACTGCATGAAGTAATTATTAGTTCTACATTCAGAGAAACAAGTTTAATGAAACAAATGGGAATAACCAATAAATTAATTGCTTAATCTGAAATGATGATTATCTACAACATTATAAGTAGAACTAAGTGATTTGAAAATAAATACCAAACTGTAAATACATAAATCTCTCAAAATAATGCAGGTATTTCATGAATTCAATCATAAATTTTAAAAGGTGGAATCACTGTCATTAAAGCTATTATTCAGTGTTTTCTACCAGCACTTGCTGAGTGAGTTTTTGAAGTCATCTGATAATAAAACATCGAAGTGGATAAACTTTTTAAAAAAATGTGAAACTGTATAAAATGACATCGCCTATATAAAGTTTAAAAAATGAGTGGAATTTTATCTTACCTAACTTATTCTTATTCTAACTATGGGTTTCAATGACTTTTTCCATCCTGGTCAACAAAAAAGATGTCATATGAATTTCCTTTCGAGCACATTCTCTTCAATATTTTGTTTGTAAATGGTACCTGAAAAAAGAAACATATTTAATCTTTCAACATATATCCATTTTGGAGATAAAGTGAAGTTAATCATCAATGATAATACATAGTTTGGACTTTGAATAAATTAGAAGTGAACTGGGCCTCAATAAACTATTTACATAGTGTATAGTATACTATAGCCTACTTACATTAGGCTATATACTATAGCCTACTTACAAGTATATAGCCTACTTACATTTGTAGCACATAACAGAAAACACTTTAAAGTTTTATAATATAAATTAAAACAGGAGACACATGACATGGATAGATTAAAAACACTAAAAAACTTACATTACACACTCTCTGCTCAGTCGAGAAAAGGGACACAGTTCCTCGAAAATTTCCGATTCTAATGTAAGTTTTTCAGTGTTTTTAATCCATCTATGTTGTGTGTCTCCTGTTTCAATTTATACTATTTACATTGATATACCTGAGATCACGCAATATATTGATCAATAGAGCATGAATAAGTGTTTCAAATACATTACTATTTTAGTTTTAAATGAGTTTGGTAGCAATGGTCAACCAGAAAAATAGTACCTATTTCATCTTTTTTCAATGGCAGTCTTTCAATATTCAATTACACTGACTCTGATCAAGTTATTCCTATAACAATCTATGTAATTTTGTTTCCAAGTGAATTTAAATTAACTAAAACAAGATTAATTTATGGATAGGTACCAAAGACAAAGTAAATGTTCTCATAGTCAGGTTAGTTTTGTTATTGTATTGATAAACTATGGGTTGAAATATTTTGAGGTGCAACAATGATAAAGGAATTTTAGGACTTAGAATGTAATGAAATACTTCAAAGTCAAATGATGATGTTATTTTCAATAAATCGGTTTGTGAAAACTACTAGCTGCATTATAAAAATGTATTTTGTGATTAGGCAAACTCAATGAAAGTGTAAAAGATTGTTAGCATGAAATGCTATCTTATCTTATCATGTAAAATTCAAAATGTTATCTTGGTTTAATAATGTTTTGAATCTGATCATTTTATGTTAATTTAATCAAGCAAGCTTGAATGAGTTTAAATCTAAATAGTTGATTAGATTTCTCTCTTTCTTGTGATAATTCTCTACCATACACAAACTGGCTAGTCTAGGCTTTACATTATTATTAAATACTAGAAGTTATACTTCAAATAAATAAATAAAAATTCGTCAACTTCTAACTTCTTGAAAAATGAAAAAGATAGCAATTTAGACCTAGAGACTAGGTTATTAAAGGCCTACTAAAGTAGACTACCTGAATAAAAATTGTAAACATGCTGGTAGGCTATTTATAAAAATTATATTAAATTGTGTACGGTAGATCTAGCCTACTTTATTATGAGAAATTTAAGTCTACTTACTTGAATCCTCTATCACATCAGCAATTTTTAACCATTTTCTATTTTTCAAATAGGTAATTCGTTGTGCAGGTCTGGAAAGTACAAAACTTTGAACTGTCGCATCAAATTTATAACGAATTTTACGCCTTTCGGTTGTAAATCCATTTTCAATATTTCTCTTGTAAAAATTATAAGAATAAAGAAACCAATGGAAATATTTTATACCTCAATTTTCTACTACAAATTAATTTCACAGTATAATAGTAGCAATCCGAAATCTGACAACCAACAGCAAAATAATATATCAAAACAAACCATCCAAAAATTAAAGATTAAGGTTAAAAAGAACATGGCGTCTGATCCAGAGAAAGATTCTTCTGCCGGTGTCACGTGATCAGAGCAGAAAAATATTTCGAAGCTGTCTGTTCCCGTCGACAGAATCCCGATATTAGTTCTTTTTCGACAAAACGGTTCACGAGCAGTGATCGGTCGAAGCAAAATAGCATTGTGATGATAGGCCTAAAAATGAACGGCGAAATGAACGACAGTTCGTCTCTGATTTGAACAGTTCTTTTTTTCTGCTCAACTTTCTGCCGATGGGTGAACACTACCATAAGAACAAATGTTAATTTAAAGTGAATTCTGTCGTCTGCCCGTTACGAAAACACACCTTTAGTATGACAAAAAATAGATTTGTGAGGAAAGATTTGGTTTGATAAACTCATAGAAGCTGTAATGTAGCCGATAATTTGCCATGACTTTTCAAGATACCCCAAGATAATCCAAGATATTGTTTGAAAGTTCAAAAGTGTCGACAACGGTAAAAATTCATGACAAGTAAAATTGGCCTGGAAAAAAGGATACCTCTAGGCAGTCGCTTACAAGGATGGGACCTGGGACTATCTACAGCAGATAAACGGGCTACATCACACCTCCATAAGTATTTCAATCCAAATCTTCCCTCACAAATTTATTTTGTCAAATACCATAAAAAGATGTAAATTTATAGCTAAAAGATTATAGTTCTCATTCCAATTTCCCTTTTAAATTTCAAAATCATACCACTCATCATGTGGAGGGGAGTAAAATTGCACTTCAACAATATTTACTAAACTGTTCATTGACATGATATGCTCTTGTTTTATTGCAATAAATATTCACATCGTAAACAACACAGAATAAAAGCTTCAATGAAAAACTATCCATTCTTAAATACTTCTTTATTCTTGATAATAGGTTTCGTAAAACGCATTTATGTGGATATTGTTTATTGGAAATGAATGAAAATGTTATTAATGATTATAATAGTAGAATTTTACACAGTCTTCTAATATTCATGCTATTATAAGGCTTCTGATGTTTCTTTAAATTCACATACAAAGGAGATGAATAGCTACCTCTTCTACATTATGAAACATTACATTCAGTTGACTCAATTTGAAAAAACCTATTTTATCTAACTATCTAATGCATAATTGCAGTAAGTTTTGTTCAATTCATTAGTCTGGAATTTGTTAATATTATCAACCATTTATTTATCTAATTATGTCCTTTCATAAGAAACATATAATATTCCAATAGTAGAATTCATATTCTTATTAGATAGTATCCTGATTATGTGTAACCTTATCTAAATTTTGGAGAGGAATTGCTCAAGGTTACCTTATTTTTCCTCTCCCTATCATTTTGATAAGAAAAATGAATAAAACAATTTGATTGATGTCTGCTGTTTATTCAGAAGTTAGATGTTTATTTATAAAGAATAAATGAAATAAATTGATGTTTGCAGAGTTTTGCACAGCCGCTTGTTTTATAAGCACATTCACAAGCAGCACCACGAGTGGACGGCTCCAATCTCAGTTACCGCCATCTACTGTCATCCCATCGAGCACACATTCAGCAATCTTTTGCCGCCCTTCCTCGGGGTAAGCTCCAGCATAGATAAACGACATGGTGTTTTGTATCAAGTTTAGATGATACTGTATCATGTGTGGTGATACTGTATCCAAAATGTGGTGATACCTTAGAGAAAATATAGCTTAAGGGCGGTTGCAGACGAACCACATTCGTATATAGGATGTGGGACCGTCATACCACAGATCAATATGACTAAACGCCCTAACGCAGAGAGACTTTCACACTACATTCGAGAAAACGCTCATTAGTGCAACAGTAATGTTAAGGTGTGTACAGATATACGTGAGTACAGAACATGGTGTGTACAGAACATGAGCAATTCACTTTTAATCAGCTGATGCCAAGCTTTTTATATCTTTACCTTATCGTTTCTGTAAAAATGCAGATATAGTCAGGTGATTAAAAGTGAATTGCTCATGTTCGCGGCGCGTATATCTGTACGCACCTTTATGTAATGTTCAGGTTGTAGGTTATGTTGAGGTGATTTCATAATAGTGTTTCATCGTGATAAAATTTGTAGAACCAATATTGATATTGTGGAATCTTTCCTTAATAGAAAAAACTATTTGAAATTGTCAAATTCCACTTTAATAAACACAAAGTTCACAGGACATGAAATCATGTAAATCGTGCAAACTTTGTGTTTATTAAAGTGGAGTTTGACCAATTATTGTCAATTTGAAATTATTTCAAATAGTTTTTTTTAATTTTTCATATATTTTTCATTTTCCCATGGAATACCACTCTAGATCTTCAGTTCAAGTTTTTGGCGCGCACTTTTGAAATTAATTTCCATCAAAGTGTCGTAGAGTAACTGCGAAAATTGACAAAGGCTGATTCAAAGCAATAGTACAAATTCAAATCAAGTAGCTGGTGCTGGTGCCAGATGAAAGAATACTTTATAAGTGCTAGGTTGGCTATGTTGTAAATGGAAACATTTTATTATTGTTGTTATTATCAAAGGAAAAGTAATCTCCTCCATACTACGATATCACTATATATATATATATATATATATCATATACTCGAAGATAGGATTAATCAGACTATAGAATTATTCATAATCAATCAGCTGACAAGTGGATTATTCATTGCATGCATCACACACATGTCTGGAGGAGCCGGTGAACAAGTGACACCAGATACTTGTGGATGAGAAAACTGCGCGAGGTCTACTGTTCACAGAACTACTAGTATTACTATTTTTTCCGGGTGAGAGTGTAAGAACGGCACAATATGAGAGACTACCAGCATCACATAGCTCCACGAAAAAATCTGATATGGTACACTCACACAACTTTCCTTGCTCATTGAACTGTTCGCCCCGTTCTTAAACAAGAATAATTTAGGGGAATAACATAATGACGATTGGCGGCAACATAATTATTTGAAACTACGATCAAACTTCTGTATATGTGTATAATTATATAATTGTTTTCAGAGTACTTTTTCCTTTGTGTAAATTGTGAAATTCGATTATTTTTTTAAAAGTCATCAAAACAGCTGTTATCAGGAATATTATGGAGCTGAGCTCCATAATATTCTTGAGAAAAATGGCAGATAATTACAAAAAAACTTTTTTCACGATTTTCTCAAAAATTACATGATCGATTTTTTTTCCAAATTCATACCCTGTATAGTTATTTATCAGCTCTATCAACTGGCATGAGTCTTTTTCCTGGGAAACTAATGGGGGTCCACCCCATCCTTGAGAAATGGACTTTGTAACCTCCTTCTCGTGCATGAGGTAGGTAGGTAGAGCAGTTTATAAAAAGAACACAGTCATAGTCGAGATATTTCATCTGTAGAACAGCTGTTTTGACGACTTTTGAAAAAATCATCGAATTTCACAATTCACACAAAAGAAAAAGTACTCTGAAAACACATATAAAGTAGTATATGTAGTATACACATATAGTACACACATACACGTAGTATAAGTAATATAGGTACACATATAAGTAGTATACTCTTTATACACATATAAAGTAGTTTGATCGTAGTTGCAAATATTTTGCCGCCAATCGTCATTATGTTAATCCCCTAAATTATTCTCGTCTAAGAATGAGGCTTACAGTTCAATGAGCAAGGAAAGTTGTGTGAGTGTACCATACCAGATTTTTTAATAATGTAGAAATATAATCAATCAGAAAAATATTCAATTTCAATTATAATTTTTTTGATTCAATTATTGAAAAAATATTTCCTTGGCAAATAAAATATAATTGATTATTTTAAACACGAACAGTTAAAATATTAGAACAGATATACCAGTATCGATTCTTCACTTTTAAATACTTGCGATACGTACCTTTCTGACAATGGACAATGCAGACAACATTATATTGTTGAGGCTATGAGATATCATCGTATTCTATTGTTTGATATCAAAAACACAATAATAATATTAAATTATGAAACAGTAATTCATAAAATATATTATAAACATGATACCGCCATTCACGATACATAATTATATAGATTATTACAGTCGTTATGAGATTATCTCAATGATTTTTGTGAGATCGGACACGATCAGCTGTTATTCAAGGTCATTTTACAGCCCTAGGGCCGTAAAGTTTTACGGCCTGGTCGGAAAACAATCACTTTCGGCCTCCATATGACGCACGTAAACCAGCTCATTACATCCAAGTGTGGCGAAAACAAATTGATTGATGTCTGCTGTTTATTCAGAAGTTAGATGTTTATTTATAAAGAATAAATGAAATAAATTGATGTTTGCAGAGTTTTGCACAGCCGCTTGTTTTATAAGCACATTCACAAGCAGCACCACGAGTGGATGGCTCCAATCTCAGTTACCGCCATCTACTGTCATCCCATCGAGCACACATTCAGCAATCTTTTGCCGCCCTTCCTCGGGGTAAGCTCCAGCATAGATAAACGACATGGTGTTTTGTATCAAGTTTAGATGATACTGTATCATGTGTGGTGATACTGTATCCAAAATGTGGTGATACCTTAGAGAAAATATAGCTTAAGGGCGGTTGCAGACGAACCACATTCGTATATAGGATGTGGGACCGTCATACCACAGATCAATATGACTAAACGCCCTAACGCAGAGAGACTTTCACACTACATTCGAGAAAACACTCATTAGTGCAACAGTAATGTTAAGGTGTGTACAGATATACGCGCCGCGAACATAAGCAATTCACTTTTAATCAGCTGATGCCAAGCTTTTTATATCTTTACCTTATCGTTTCTGTAAAAATGCAGATATAGTCAGGTGATTAAAAGTGAATTGCTCATGTTCGCGGCGCGTATATCTGTACACACCTTTATGTAATGTTCAGGTTGTAGGTTATGTTGAGGTGATTTCATAATAGTGTTTCATCGTGATAAAATTTGTAGAACCAATATTGATATTGTGGAATCTTTCCTTAATAGAAAAAACTATTTGAAATTGTCAAATTCCACTTTAATAAACACAAAGTTCACAGGACATGAAATCATGTAAATCGTGCAAACTTTGTGTTTATTAAAGTGGAGTTTGACCAATTATTGTCAATTTGAAATTATTTCAAATAGTTTTTTTAATTTTCATATATTTTTCATTTTCCCATGGAACACCACTCTAGATCTTCAGTTCAAGTTTTTGGCGCGCACTTTGAAATTATTTCCATCAAAGTGTCGTAGAGTAACTGCGAAAATTGACAAAGGCTGATTCAAAGCAATAGTACAAATTCAAATCAAGTAGCTGGTGCTGGTGCCAGATGAAAGAATACTTTATAAGTGCTAGGTTGGCTATGTGTAAATGGAAACATTTTATTATTGTTGTTATTATCATTATGTTGTCAGGACAGGTGATTTCATAATAGTTCAATAGACAATAGTTGAGCTGGTATTGCAGAATGATTCAATGTGGAGAAAGCAGAAGATAGCTTGTTTTGCCTGCGCATGCGCAGAGAAGCAAGCAGACTACAATTCAATCGATCAATGAGAGCTTTTCAAATGTTAATTGTCACAATTTACCAGGCTTCGACTGTGGGGCAGGAATTTGTTACTGGAACTGGTATCTGGTCAAAATTGTTCCCATGGGACATGGAACTTTTTCATTTTTCCAGAATGGGCTCAATATGAAGTACACATTAAAGTACCAATTACAATTAACTACCGAGCTATCTAATATAACCTACAAATTGAGGTAAAATTCAAGAGAACACTATCACAGCGACTGCGATTGTAGAACAGAAGCTATATAGGGGAAGCGTGGTGCTCAAACCAGTGGTACCACAAAACCAAGGAAAATAATCGCTACCACAGCGCACAACGCCATGTGGAAGTATCAGAGCCACTGCCATGCTGCCAATGCATTTCATATGCGCTGCGTTTGTGGTACCACAGAAGGAAATAGTAGCTCCCACATCCCACATGCGATTGTGGTTCGTCTGCAACCGCCCTAAGAAAATATTCCATGGTGTTGTGTACAAGTTGAGATGATACTGTATCATATTCTGTTAATACTGTATCATTCAGGGTGATACAGTATCATTTTGTGGTGATACTAATAAATAAATAATTTTATTTCCATCTTAAATTTCACTTGACATTCATTTCAAAAAGTGAATTGCTCATGTTCGCGGCGCGTATATCTGTACGCACCTTTATGTATGTTCAGGTTGTAGGTTATGTTGAGGTGATTTCATAATAGTGTTTCATCGTGATAAAATTTGTAGAATCAATATTGATATTGTGAAATCTTTCCATAATAGAAAAAACTATTTGAAATTGTCAAATTCCACTTAATAAACACCAAAGTTCACAGGACATGAAATCATGTAAATCGTGCCAACTTTGTGTTTATTAAAGTGGAGTATGACAACAATTATTGTCAATTTGAAATTATTTCAAATTTTACTTGTTGTTGAGAAAACTGCGTGAGGTTACTGTTCACAA